>NC_048912.1:11629674-11929674 GCF_011077185.1 Oxyura jamaicensis
CCCCCCCCCCCCCCCCCCCCCCCCCCCCCAAACAAAAAAGATCCCTCAGTTAAAAACATCTGTTCTTTGGTCACTTTTCCCTGGACTTCAGTTGGAATAGGGGAGTAGAAAAATGCACTTTTTAAAACAAAAAAAAAATCTTAAAGTAGGCCTTGGGAATGGTGCAGTTGAGACAGTTTTCCTTCTGCTTTACCAGCTAAGCTGGGCTTTGCTGTTACTATGATTTAAAGTGAGAAGCTTCTGTTTCTGATGTTGAGGAGCCTTCAAGAACTCTTCAGGCAGTGTCTAACTCACAGATGAAGTCAAGATAAGGTGACAAAGACAGCCTGTTCCTGAGGGAAGTTAAATATTTTTTTCTGGCTAATTTATGTGACACCTAAAGGCTAACTGCAGAAGAGAAGCATTCTGTAGCATTGTACCTGCCTACAACTGCCAGTAATAGAAAGGGACAGTAACTTGTACACTGTCTGATGCAATTTATTATTTTGTTCTGCACTGTTCAGATACAGATATGTTTTTTTCATTTGCATTTAGTTTTCCTTGTGCATTGGAACAGCAACCTATGAGAAATATAAGTCAGTTTGAATGGCATCTTTAATCTCTTGTTGGTATTTCTGTATGTTAAAAATGTTGGTAGCCAGGCTTGTGAACATGTGTTGAAAGATTTTATCTCAATTCATACTAGGTACATAAACCAAGTTAGTCTTCTGTCATCTTTCCAAGTAAATCATATATGTAAGCATTAAAATCATGGGGGGGTTGAGGGAGTGAAGGGTGGTGAGTGGAAATAATGTTACTGTAAGTCTTAGAAGTAAAGAAGTGTGGTTTTGTTTGTTTGGTTTGGTGCAACTCAACTGCAATCAACAAGGGAATCCTAATTCTCTTATGGCCTGATTCACCTTCTACTAAAAAGCAAAGCCAAAGGTCTATCTGGTTATAGCAGCAGCTGGATAAAACTAAATATTTGAGGACTGACCACTGAAGAACGCTGATATGAAGAAGGGCAATGGCAGTCGTGATACCTACAGCAGTTTGCTGAGCAGAACTGGTGCCACTTGTATTTGGAGCAGACACCTGTCTGTGCTTCTGCCTGCCCACTCAGATATGGCTAGAGCCTCGAAGTGTAGCTGTTGAGTTTGTCAGGAAGAGGTTTGAGTCATTATGGGTAGATCTGGTGCTACAGGGGAGGGTAAATGCTCTGTTCTGGTGCCTTTTGCCCTCCTATTTTGGTGAGTCTCCAGCAGGAACATGGAAGAGAAAATGCCATCCACCCTCCCTGAAATAACAGCAATGCTGAGAGGCCTTAATGCTTCCATTTTACTTCTTAAAATGCTGCCTACGTTCATTAAAATCTGAAACTCAGAACTCGCTTGTTAGCTAACTGCCCATGAATAGCTTCAAGGGTTTTTGAAGTGGAAGGAAATACCTTCCAGCAATATAGGTGATAGCTGTGTGTTGTGTGTGTATATATATTTAAATAGAAAAAAAAAAAGTTACTGTGCTGTTCTGGGTGCAGAATGCTCATTACCAACAGGAAGATTGTGGAAGCAGACTTTTTCTTTAGTTTGGAAGTAGAATACTGGAATGATTTTTTTTTTATTTGTATTACTTCTAGACAGCAAAATAATGAATCAAAACTTTTCTTGCCTCATTATTTTGTTCATCTGTAATAGTGTATTTGTTGGCATCCTTTCAGTGCACTTTTGCTACATTTGTGTGTAAAAATAGGGACTTGCTATGTGGGGGAAAGAAAGCATGGCAGCATTCTCCTAAAATGACTGCCTCAAGTACAACCACACAGCCTGTAAAATTCAGATTATAAGAATGTCATCCAATTTTTAATAATGTCACAATTTAAGGCACAAACAATAAACAGTGTTGATAACTGGATTCTAGGAGATCTGTGCAAATGTAACATGTTTTTGCCATTTGTGGGATTAATACCTACTAAAATTTTTAACTGCCCTTTCATGTTCTGAGGTTTGTCAGATAACATTTTCACATAAATAATATATTCACATAAATGTTATCATTTTCACTCACTAAATCAATTGCTCTCGTAGCTTCTGTAGGTGCACACTCCTAAACTCCCAGGTGTTAAACTGAAGATACGTGAAGCAAGACAGTTCTGACTTGCGTTCCAAATGGCTGGCAGAGCAACTGATCACTTAATGTCATCTTAGTTGCTGAAAAATCTTTGTGCAGGGACTAGGCCCTGAAGGACTGAATCTTCTAACCTGATTAAGAGCATATCTAGCTATGCCCTTACATGTGTGTACCCTCTTAAACAACTGCAAATGAGAGCACAAGAGTTGTTCCAGCTTTTTTACAGTTTTGCAATTCATAACTATGCAAAAAAATGTGCCTCAGGTTTTTGTATGCTGAGCAAGTGAATAAGGGTAACTATCCTCTCAAGCTTTGTGGTCAGTTTATTAGCATTAATAAGCTGTTTGCTGTTGCACCAGACTAGTGCAAAGTCTTACCACTTTCCTCTAGTAAAATTACAACTAGTGTAGTTTTTTTGCAATACCTCATGAGCAAGGATGTGATTTATACCTTTTTTTATTCATTTTTTTTAATGTTCTCTAAAATCTAAGCTGATGACAAAGGGCAAACTTTAAAGTATCTGAATTGGGGTCATTTCCATTATGGGACCTGAAATGAAAAATTTGTATCACAAGATATGATAGTTTTTAAGAGTCCTTTCTGATTCTGGCATTATGTATTACCTCCTACTTAGTCATATGTGGTTTGAAAATAATCTAATTTTTAATATATTTTTCCCTGCCTCCTTCCAGTTAGAACATTAGGGGTGTGCTGTGTTGAGGCAGGGTAGGGTGTATTTATTTCTTTGCTACCAAACCTAACCAAGAGAATAAATAATAAAAAAAGCAGTTTTATTGTGAATGCTTTAGAAAAGCATTCAAATGAGATGTTCTTGTCTAGGATTTACATTCTGGAAGTTGGAAAAGCTCAGTAGCAGGAGATACTTGGCTCAGAAGACTACCTGTCATCTACTGAATTGTTAAATAATGGCTGCTATAGAGTATTTGCAGTAGAAATTTGTAGAGAGAAATTGGTGAAAATGCTACTTGCTGTACTTATTTATTACCAAATA
This sequence comes from Oxyura jamaicensis, assembly GCF_011077185.1. Classification (NCBI taxonomy): domain Eukaryota; kingdom Metazoa; phylum Chordata; class Aves; order Anseriformes; family Anatidae; genus Oxyura; species Oxyura jamaicensis. The sequence continues at coordinate 11,632,793 of NC_048912.1, forward strand.
CAGATATTTCCCACTTAGATGTCTCAGCTGGAGAAAAGGAAGCATGTAACATTGTCTGGAAAAGCCATATAGTAATTTACCTGCATGTATCAGCTACTGTTGCTTTTAGAAACACTTTTCCCATATGGCATACTCTGCCTGGGAATTGTTCTGATCTCTGATTCCCCCCAAATCTCCCATACAGTCAAACATTCTCATTGTTTTCCCCAGCAACATCAAAAAATCTTCCTTGGTAAAAGAACAAGAAACGCAAAATGAAATTACAACAAACCTAATTGTATTCTCACTTTAGCTTGGAGACTATATTGGAATAAGAAGTTCACTGTAGACCACCGTGACCTCATTTATCATTAGGTCTGAGCAAAGAGGAAGGACAAGCACAAACAGATTTTTCTTTCCGTATGTTGCCAATAGTTGTGGGGTTTTGTGGTTTTGCTCTTTTGTTTTTATCTTTATAGAGACTAACTCATTTTTATGGCATTCCCAATTATAGTGCAGGTTCTGTATTTGGGTGCTAAAAATAACTGCTCACTGTCTTTGTAAAACAGAAACAGCAAAGGCCATAATTAATGCTATATACATTGTATTGGATTTGCTCTGAGCAGGGCAGGGGTATGCTGCAGAACATCTGAATATCCCATCTGTCAGCAGCTGGTGGTATATCTGGGGAGAAATAGGTGATGCTTACAGGACCAGTGAGGCCTTGTGATATCAGGTCCTCTTTTTAATGCCCTAAGTCCTGGAATCATATAATTATGCAAGAAATTCTGCAAAAATTACTAAATAATATATTGGTGTCAGACAAAAGTGTGAAGTCTGTAACACTTTATATTTCTGTATTCCCAAGTCTTCAGTGATCTGTCTTTTTGTCTCCTCTATTCTTGTTTTATAAACTTTTATCTCCTCTTTAAGTAAAACTCATTTTTTTTCTTTGTATCTTGACTAAACATTCCTGGAAGAGCAAACTTGACTCTCATACAAGTTCTCTCAGGATCCTGTGGAAGGGTATTGCAATTTGCAATTGAAAGTGGAACTCTGGGGGTTGCACTAGGGACAGGACAAGCTCAGAATGTGCTTGTCAAATAAGTATACCACCTCATTTTCATAATCATGAGGCAAAAACTTGGGCTATAACTTATCAGTGTAAAAATTGCAGAAGTAATCATAGTTATTCAGACTTCTATAAATGGATGAGCACTTCCAGAAATATTCCTTCCCTGCTTAATCAGAGTAACTGCGCAATGTTGATAACAACAGATAGATGTGAATGTAATATCTCTCATAGAAGGTTCAGCTTTAGCAAATTCAGCCTAATTCTACAGTCCATGAAACACATGACATAAAAAATAGTAAAGGAACACACCTGGATGTTTAGAGAGATATTTGAAACTAATCTAACTCCACTCAGGCTTGAGCTGTGATCTAGAAGTGTTTATTTAAAAAATAAAATAAAATAAAAATTATTATTATTATTTTATTATTTTTAATCTGTATTAAGGCATACAGAAGGCTGGTGACAGGACTCAGGAATGAACAGATGTGCTATATTATTTTCTATACTGTTTCCCCCATCCCCACTACCTCCCCAAAGAATTTTAAGGAGGTAAATCTTGGCCCAGCTGATGTCAGTGAGTTTTGCTCAGCTGGAAAAGGATATCCTCTGAAATTACTTCCTTTGAGAGGATAGTTGTAGCTTTTATACAAGGCTGAAGAATTGTAGAAAGTTGAAAATGATTTTGTAAGAGAACTTATTCAACTTTTTTGAACCTTCAAAGACACTTATATTTGGTTCCTATCAAATTTTGGAGGTATATTATCTAATCTAAAGAGATACAAACAGGAGAATGTCTGAGTTACAGAAAAAAAGAAATGTTGAAAATTGTCTTAGTAATGCTGCTCTGAAGTATAAATATTCAGTTAAAATGGAAAAATAATGAAGCCTTTATTAAACAAAAGAGCCCCAGCAGTGAATATTTCTGAAGCCCAAGGACAAGCGTAACTCTTGTACCAACAATAATGCATATTTTTGTGCATATATTATGGATTACATTCTCTTTTCAATGCACATGCATTAGCATTAATCGGCAGGAACAAGAGGATAGATCCATTTGCGCTACTACCCAGTATCAGCAACAAAATTCATTGCATTCACACACTCTTTGGCTCTTTTGATTCCTTCTGAAATAAATCCAAATATGCATCATTCAAGGACATTAGGGAATAAATTATTTTCTACTTCTAGAATGTCCACAAAAAGATCAAAATAATTTCATTTGGTAGTATAATTTGCTCAACAAAGTTTGCAGCTTATTTTGGTATAATTCTGTTGATTGTGGTAAAAGTTTAGTGTAAAATCAGCGCTGCAAATATTGGTTGGTAATGATTGATCATGTAGTACTGATTCTTTTCTCTTCTGATTTATACAATGCAAGTAAGAGGAATGCTTTTATGATTTGATGCACTTTTCAATTAGACATCTGATGGAAAGATTTTTGGGAACCTCTTCTCTTCTCAGCAGCCAGCACAACACAAGTTCAATCTGTATAAAATGTCTCTAAGGCATTGTCTGCGAAGCTCTGCAATTTTCTCTGACCTTCATAGTTAATGGTGGAAAAATAACTTCATTTTCTGTGTACTTCATATGTGAAAAACATATTTCTGAAAGTGTTGGTAAATACCAAGATCACTTTATTGGTGTTTTCCTGAAAGATTTGTTGTGAGATTTTACTGTTCCATGCGAAGTATGTTACTTCTGCTGCTCCGAATGCAAGATTGAAATTTACTTCCAACAAATTTTTAAATGTCTGTTGAGCTCCCCTGCTTGCCCAGGTTGGATTCGAGGTAAAATACAGTATATTAGAACCTAATAACTTGTGAACAACAGTATATCTTAAACCCCAGAGGCAGCACTCCTTGTATTAACACGTTATCAGCCTGTAGACGCATGTATTCTGGTAACAGTCCAGATGCACTCAGAACTTATCTAGAAGAAGAAGGGAAAAAAACAAACATAGCACTGATTTTAAAATCAGTTGATTGTAAATAGGAAACTGAGACACTGGGGTCATCATAGAAATCAGAACTGGTAAGATTTAATGCATGAGGCTTGAATAGGTAATTTCTGAAAATGATATTTAAAAATATTACTGGGTTTCCATTTCTTCTGGGCATATAAATGCTGCACAAATATATAAAAATTTTGTTTATAAAGTGCAGGATGATCAGATCTTAGATGTTTTTCAGATTAAGAAAAATTGTGAAACTGAAATTCTTCCTAATTATGAACAAAGAATAAATTCTTTGTAGTTAACTACTTTCAAAAAATGTGAGGAGGTTAATAGGTAGAATAGAAGATATTAATTACGAACTAAAATTTTGACTTGACTGAAGCATGAGTTAATTGGAGGATTAACTAGAGCAATAATAATAATTATAATAATATTATTTTAAATATAAGAGAATGAAATTAAAATACTTGGTGTTGAGAAAATACCACACACTACTGTTGCTAGTAATTCTGGTCATTGCTTTACTGTATTGCACAAGTGTATTAACCCAGTGCTTCCCTTCAGGTTACACAGTACCAGTGGAAAGGGGAGGGTAGGAAGGGCAGGTTGGGGAAAAAAAGACAAGGCTGGCTGAGTTTTGCAGCAGCAGAATATCCTTGCAGAAAATGCATCATTGCAGGGGATCCTCTGTAATGGGAAGGAAGAGAGATTTCAGGAATAGTAGCATCCGACACTCCAGGTTTGTTGGAACTTTACTGTCCAGTGCTGCTGCCAAGGTGTCAAGATTAATTCAGTATATTGAGCTAATGCTACAAATTCTCAGCTTGTATTTAGTAAATAGGTAGGTCAGCCTTGTGAAGGTAGGAACTTCTTTAGCAGTTAAATGTCTGCAGAGTTAAAAGGGTTAAACCATACATAATTCATTCTCAGTTCCAGGCATGCTTTAGATGCATGCATCTCCTCTCCAACAGAACAGCAACTCAGATGTTAGTATGTTTAATGCAACACTGAGACCAAAGGAACAATTTGGTATTTGTTTACAGAGCATAACTTCATAGAGCAAAGTTTCTGTGGACTCTGTTGGTTTGGCTTTGCTGCCTTCCTTGCTAGAACACATGACAGTGCTGTATTTAGGTGGGGAGCATTTATTGAAATGTTCAGTCTTAGGAAACAGTACAGGTCAACGTGCATTGATTGTGAAGTGTTTTCTTTACTACAACGAGAATTTTTCAAGTTGCTTCTGGAATGCAATGCAGGTTTATGCCTTCAACTAGCTAAGAGCTTATTTGCAGTGAATTGGTAAAGAGACAGATAACCACTGCTATAGTTTTTCTTGTTAATACCATGTGTAATTCTTTACTTGAGGAGGAGAATGGAAGTAAGCCAATCCCTGAGTTAAACTATTATCTACATGCAAAAACTGAATACATTAATTGACAGATTTTTTTTAAAGTCTCCTTCAGAATACTGTTTCATTCACCACCATAAAAAAGAGTACTTTCTACCAGTTACGCTCAACATTCCTCTTTCTAATGTAGAATGCAAAACTTCATTCAAAGAAAATATTTTCCACCTGTGCTGTGAGTAATGACTTCTTTCTTTAAATGCAGGGAAGACAACAGTGTTATGCAATTTATGGAAATACAACTGCTTGGTATTTATTTAATTTCTTACCAAGCCTATAGCAATAACACAAAGCTATTTAATTAGGTGACATTCTTGATCAGCCAAGAGGCAAAGTTCAACCCATTTATATCTAGTGTAATATTTTAAAGAGCTTTAAAAAAATGCAATTGTTCGCAAAGGTAAAAATAAAAAGTGCCTCCTGTGAACTGTACAGGCCAAGAGACAAGCTCTCTGAAGCAGAAATGTTTGCTAGTGAAAGGAATGCTCAGCTTTTAAAAAATAATAATAGTAACCAAAACAAACAAAACATCAGAATAGCTTATTTCTGTTTTCCTACACAGATGAGAGCGGCAAGTATCCTTACTTAAGAACTGGGAGACATTATGGTACACGAGAATATTTAGCCCTATCTTTGAACCAAAAAACAAACTACTTCTGTTTATGGTCTTCACTCTATCAGCTTCATTGTGGTGTGTATATGTGGACGTGTTCTTTAACATTGCTGGAAAATGTATTAAAAGGACTATTCAATGTCTGAATAGGATAAAAGTAACTCATGTAAAAGAATGCTGGCCAGCTTGAGCACAGGCCATCAAAAATTCCAACTTGCCTTAAATCCCGAATTAACTCATGAAGAGGCAGGAATATACCCAAGATGATCTTGACCTCCATTATTTTAATATTTATTTATTAGCCCCGCGTGGCAAATTTCTGGATGTTCATCTCAATATCATTTATCTTTCTAGTGTAATATTATCCTAATAGAGTTCTACAATAGGATTTTTATATAGAAGTGCATGGGAGAATCCAAATTTTGCTAAACTCAACAAAGAACTGTAACAGTAGAATTTGGAAAAACTGTCCTTATGTATCACAGTAATATGATAAACCTGAATCACAATAAGGAATGGAGCTGCTAACACCCAGTGATATATAATAATAGCTACAAGTAATGGAAAGGTATGTTGTGTGCCTGTTGTTCCTTGCTGTCAATGACTATAGCAAATTCCCAAACTCCTTAATTGTTGAAACAGTTGTTACACCAGACCTTCCAATTATGCAGAATTTCTCATCTCTGTATATTGAAAGCTGTTCCAGTTACAGAGCTCTATGTTTCTTCAGAGGAGCAGAAATGCACAAATTTTCCTACTCGGTAGAATTTATTTATATTCATGAAAATGCCTGTTTCTCTTGCACGGTTTCACAATGATCCTGAGGATGTTTCAAGTTCAAAGAACAATGAATTCAGTTCTAAATGTGACTTTGGGGATAGATCAAAAAATAATTTCTATCCTGAAAAAAGTGAAACAAATTGAATATAATCTTTTGGAGAAAGCCATGCAAGTTTTTGTGACACTTAATAGAAAAAAGATGTAGCCTATTGCATCTGTATTGCAAAGAGACATCAAATAAGCAATGAATTAGGATTGTTTGTGGAACGGGGGAGACCTGCACATTCTTCCTTTCATAAAACTACTTGAGAATATTCTATTACTACTCATCGTGTGGTGAACCTGACTGTAGAGTGTGGAAATATGGTGTGTGTTTTATAAGTGTTGGTCGTGTTATCTTCTAGTATCAATGGTGTTTGGTGGTTCAGTCTGAAACGCACATAAAAGAACTGCTGGTAAATGTATACAGGAATTAAGGGACTGTTTCCAGTCTTTTCACCCGTTTCAATCCATTGTAATCCTGAAGCTTTTTACTTACTCATATTCAATATCAGATAAGACTTCCTTTCCACAAAACCAAGCAATTGCTTTTTTGAGCAGTTGCAAGAATTTTAGTGTGTAGTACTGTGGGTTTTCTCATTGTGCCAGATGCTGACAGAGAAACAAGGGGAGTGAGACTGTAAGATCTTTAATGGGGCAGATCCTCATGTCAGAGAGGAGTAATGCAGTGGAGGTGTAGTACTCACATCATCTGTATTTTCATAACTGCGCTTGGCAGCTGGAAAGCTGCTAAAGTGCAGGTGGTACTTCTCTCTCATTTTAGAGAAGAAACGCTATAGCCAAAAGGATTTTCTCAGGATGCTTTTATCAGGAGCCTAAAATCTACTGCTTCATAACTTGCCATAAGAATGTGAAATCGATGTGGATTGGCACATTACAGATGCACTTTAAAACCTTGCAGATTTGAAATCAGTAGGTGTCTTTCTACAGTTTGGTCTCCATCTGTTACTATATTAAATGACAATGGTGGGGGGAGGGGGCGAACTTATTGGTATGTTTCTTTTATATAAGAAAAAACATTGAGGTTGAAGTGTAGTTGTAGATATAAAAATACTTGCAACAAATGGGAACAGAGTGAAAGTTTAGATTTTAGGCTACTTAACTTCAGGGAATAGAGGAAAAAAAAAAAAGGACAAATTGAGAATCTTTATAAATAATACCTGAGAACTTCTTAAATGATGACTGAACTGGAAGGGCAAGTATAAAGGGAAAGTGGAAGGTAGAGAGAAAGTTTTAAAAAATTTTTTTTTCTTCCCACAAATGACAAATTTCTATCTGTTTCAAGTCCCTTTTGGCAGAACTCAAGAGAGTGGCCTAGCTGGAGATGGTACCAAGAAAGCAAAAGTATTTTGAAATGCAGTGAAGGGGGAAAATATTCTGTAAAGTTTCAAATGTTTTATCAATATGTCCTTTTCTTTCTTAGCAAAAATGTGTAATTTTTGTGTGATACAGGCCTCAGGCAATGAATATTTAGTGTCAACAAATTATGCAGGATTCATATGTTGTATTTTTTTTGAATTTTCTGCCATTCAATAAAAAAAAAAAGTTTGTTACCCTGGCAACCATGGTAGGATCTGAAATGTATACTGTATTAAATGCAAAGAGTCAACTTCAGGCTCTGATATCTCCCTAAGGAAGAAAGCACCTTGTGCACCAAGATTGTTCTAAAAAAAAGGGGGGGGGGGGGGGGGGGGGGGGGGGGTCCAGTGAAACAAAGTCAACCTGTTAGCTTTTTTGTCACCTTCTTCACAGCTATGTTTGGATTGGTAACCAAGAAAAAAAAAAAAAAAAAAAAAAAGTGCCATAAACCTAGGCTTATCTTCCTTTTGTGCTCCCAGATTAAGAACAGGTAATGTCTTTATCATGTAGTAGCAATGACAGCATCCTTTAAGTCATAGTGCTCTGTGTTTTCAGACCTCTGTAGACATATCACATACCCATCTGTGGCTATATGTAGGCTGTTTTCTTTCATGGATAGTCAAAAATGCAGAGTTACTAAACTTTGTCTAAATCCTCTTCAGTCAGAGGCAAGCCCAGGACTAGTACATGGGATTTCCTGACATCTGATCTCATACATTACCAGGTAATCAGATCTTTTAATGTATCACAACATTTAAATTACTGTGGATCTACTTATTATTGTTATCACATCTAAATAAAACAAGTAATATTTTCTGTTGGAAAACAAGAATAAGATAAGATCAAGGTGTAGTAGTAACTGTGTGCCTCCTCTTTAATACAGTTGTCAAATAATTCATGTTCAAAACTCACTATTAGGAAAGAGAATATCATAGCCTCTGGAAGTTCTTATTAACTGATTTTACTTTCTTTAAAATGTATTTTGTTAAGCAAGCAAAACCTAAAACCTTCACATACTCTGTGATTGATTGACCTTTCTCATGGGCTCTATGAGCAGAAACAACTGAAGAATATTGGAGCAATTAAGTTTCTGTGCAGGCTGTACACTTATCAAAATGGCTTGGACAGGCATTCAGCTGGATCATTGCCCCTTATACCTTAACTACTGTCAAATAAGGTCTAATGGCACCCATGAAGACTATTTTAGGCAAATCAGCAAAATGCCACTGTGAACTTTGAACAGCAATTATAGGCATAAAATATATTGGCCTTGCAGTGATTTAAGATGAACTCCTCAGCAGCATCTGTTCAGACATGAATATCTTACCATTTACTAGTTTTCCTCACCTTACAGGTATTAGCTGTTAAGTTAGCATTCGTGTTTTTTCCAGACAGAAAACAAAGTTTTTAAAGTGTAAAAGCTAAGCTCATAGTGACACAGGTCATTTGTGTGCAAAGTCTCCCTTTGAGATTCCAGTTACTTATGTAAGTAATGTAAAGGAAAGAAATTTAGGCCATCTGGCCTCAAAATGAATGGTTCTCTTGGATATTAATACAGGCTGTTCTGAAATTATATTTTCAAGATCTTTTCTGGGGGAATGTAAGACAAGAAGAAACCTCAGGCATTATGTCTTGCTCTTGCTATCAATGGCACTGTCATCTTCAGTCTCTTTCCTGCCTTTGCCTTACTGCTTTGAAGCAGTGAAGTTCTTCCCTTCCATTCCCTTCTATTCTAAAAGCAAATGGTTTTAACGCAGTTTGAAATAAGATTCTAGAATAGTTGACTGGAATAGACCTCTGGAGGCCATGTGGTTGGGCTTCCTGCTTAGCTCAGGCTGCTCAGGTCCTTGTCCATCAAGTTTTGAATATCTTCAAGGATTAATGCTCTCTCAACTGAAATCTAAAATTACTGGGGCCAAAACTACCCTTTAGCCTGAATAGTTCATCTTGTTCTCCAATGCTGGCACCCTAATGTCATTTATATATTCTAGCTCAGCCTGCATATTTCTATGGGGACAATTCTCTCATTTCAATTTGTCTCTATACTTTTATTTTTTTAACTATAGTTTTAGCTCTCTCAGTCTTTGACAACCAGTTGGCTTCTAGATAATATCTAAAGTGTCCCAAAACAAACTTATTTGTACATTGTATTCGCTCATCTCAGGGTGACATCTTGTACATCACGGTGACAAGTGAATTCTGCCCAGGAAGTCTGTGGAACTCTTGTTTCTCTCACTCTGAATGCAGTCTCTGGGTAAATGCTTCTGTAATATTTTGAGGATGCAAGCCTGATCAATGGTATTTTTCCAGTTACCCTTTCCAGATACTCCAGCAGTGTATAACATGTGTGGGTTGTGGATATGGGTGGTGGTGGTGGTGTGTTTTTTGTTGTTCTTAATGGACTGGCCAGTAAGATACCTTTCCTTTTTTTTTTTTTTTTTTCTCAAATTCTTTTTTGTGCTGCCATATTCTGTAAATGGAATCTCGGAGAGCTATTACAAGGGTATAGGGTAGCTTAAAATAAATCAACTGTATGTATTAATCATAAAAGGATATCCAAAAAGTTCAGCACTACCAAGTGGATACCAGTAATATATTTTTTAATTTGTTTTTTTTTTTTTTTTTTCCTCCCCTTACAACTCTCTACTCTTCTTTTAAATTATTTTATTGTTTCTCCTATAACTTCACAAATTGACTCACTGTATTTGAGAGGTTTCTAAAATGGGCAAAATGGCCAATCCACTTTTCATAAAGAGAAACATGAATTTCAATTTCCTGTGGTCTTTAAGTCCTTTTATTTCTCAGGGTAAAATATCATTGCAGTTTATGAAAGAATGTTCTCAGAGTGTGTACTGAAGGCTGAACTGGCAGGAAAGAAAAATAAATAAACTCTATGCTATAAAAAGTGCAGTCTAGAAAGATTTTTAGCTAGCAAAGTTATTAGCAGAGTAACTGCTAATTCCAGCCACAAAGGAGAACTGCAGTAAGGAAGAGGGACAACCTCTTTGAGAGAATGGCAAATGCTGAATTTGAAGCAGTACTCGGTGAAGTCAAGGGGAAGAAAAGAGAAATGCAAATAGAACTAGCTATTCCCTGGGTAACAGTTCTGCTGTTTCCATTATGCATGTGATAATCGTACCATGATATTAGCCACTTTGTACCTTTCTATGCAATGCATATATTCTCCCTGTTCTTAGCTTACTCTTGCTGTGGTACACTTGTTCTTTCTCTACAAGGCTGCAAATGCAGTTTTTCAGACTGACAATGACCTCTCAGTGACTCTGTCTAGGTTGGAGGTGGAACATCTTTATCCACTAAATGAAGGAACTTTCTTTCCACAAGAGACATTGTGTTGCTTGCTGAATGCATACAATATAAATCAAAGTATGTGCCATTATTAATAAATAAGGCATTGGTTAGGCTTTGTCTGGAAGTCTTGTTGAAAGTACTGATTACTATCCATAACTTTTGAAAAATGCATAATTGCCTTTGGGGTATTGAAGCGTGGAATAATTAGAGTGCAAGTTGGAGGAAGAGTTGTAACTACAGAGGAACAACATGAATGCTACAAGTGATTAATTTTATGGTTAATGATTTTTTATTTCCAGACTTGTCTGATACTTTTTATTTTGTTTATTTTATTTTATTATTTTTTTCTTCTGGCTAAATAACCTAGCTATTAGTAGGAGAGACTGGGGGCCGTGGGATTTTGTTTGTTTCTTCACTGCCTGCCTGTATCCCTCCTGCCTTGCTGGAGAGGTTGAGAGCTGGTCCTTGATATACCCATTGTTTTGTTTACTTTCATCTCCAGATCTGTATTCTGCAGGGCCAATTGTTCACAGCTGTGAAAAATACAAAAAAAAAGGGAGTTTAATGTTGTCTTCCATGTTATTTTCCAGTCATGTTTGTACACTTCCCTGGATATGGGGAAAAAAAAAAAAAAAAAAAGTAAAATAAAATTAATTTACTGGGCAAAGAATGGGCATAAGGTAAGGATTTCCATAGGTGACATTAAGCCAAATTTCAAAATCTACAGTAAGACCTGCTTCCCAGGTTCCTCTGTATAATATCTGATTGATAATCCCAGTACATCTTAATCTGTCACAATTTCATGAAAAAGTGCATTGCCTTGTCTGTGAAACAGGTAAATTTGTAGGGAAAGAGAATATGTAACACCTAACACTGATAAGAAAAAAACACCATGTAAGTACAGAATAAAATTGTTTTCTGTTAGGCTATTAAGCTAGAAATATTTTGCAGTCTTGAAGTTAAAAAAAATAAGTCTAGTAATTGGCACTATTTTCTGATGGTTTGGTAGCCTTTAGGTTGTCTCTTACAATGTTGCTCCGCCACCCCTTTCCCCCCTTTTTTTTTTTTAGTTTTGAAATTCTCAGACTAAAAATCTTTTAGTGAACTATACTCACTCTTTGAATCTCATTTTATCTCACAAGAAGGAATGTTACAATATGCAATTCAGAACTCTTTATATCTTAGTAGCCATGCATAAAAATTAATTCAAGCAAAGTGGAATTTAGAATAATAATAACATGCTTTCCAAATGTTTCCTACATTAATCATGATGAAGACAGTTACTATAGTACCACTGCTGAATTTTATTGAAAACAAAGCAATTCAGTGTGGTACATGTTCTCCTGAGTGAGTGTTACTGTTTGTTTAAGAGAAGTGAAGGATGCAAGTATGAGACAGTAAGAGAACCTTCTGTTTTCTGTTGAGTGAATTCATTGCTGTGTAACGTTTTGATACAAAAGCAATAGAACAGTGTTTATTTTCAGGGAAAGGTTCTGAACTTTGCTATTTGTCAGTGGATATTTCTAAAATTTAGGTACATATACATAACAGTCAAAAAGAATAAAGCACGTGTACCAAGTTTTCTGCCAAAATAAATATTAGGCTCATGACAAATAGTTCACCCGTTATTAACTGTGTGGTAAATAAACCCATCGAAGTTTGCTTAATGCTGTTTACCCAAGGCATTTTGCTGACATGAGGCTGAATGCACTATCCAGACTTCCAATTAAATGCCACCAAGGAGCCTGTTAAAAGGGTTGACTCCAAAAACCTTCACAGGGGTCATAGGCAAGATTTTCTGATAAATGTGACTGGGACTTTGTCACCAACATTCAAAAATGGATTCCTAATGTATTGGTGTGCTTAAAGCATCTGCACCACATGTATAACAGCAAGTAAACCCCCCACCCCTCAATAGGTACTTTTGTGGGAACAAATCTAACTCAGAGCTGCTTGAGGACTCTGATGTGATAGTCATGCCATAGACTCACAATTTAGATGCATCAATATAATTTGACCTCCTTTTTTTTTTTTTTTTACTGTCTTTTGATATCTTCTATCAGTTGGATTGTCTGCCTTCCCACTGTAACCCCACATGCTATTTGCCTTTTTTCTGTTTTCCTGCTGGAAATTTGATGTACCTGCTTTCACTCTTCGGACCATTATTTAGTTCAGCCTTTGTGCTACTTTTGAACTAAGTTAAACTTGATGTTCCAGGCCTATGATCAGGTCTTTCTCATAGCATTATTTATGTTACTAAAGATATGTTAGATGCAGTCATTTGCCACTGTATGTGTCATGGTCACGGGGAGTTTTATGTCACTGGAAAGAAAAGTAATTGAAGTCTTATTAATATCTGACCTGGCATACACTGGACCTTGACTCAAAGTAGAGACAAAAGACCTATCCTGGTCTTTAGGTTCCTGGAAGAGCTCAAAAGAAGCTGGGAGCAGGAAGAGGCCAGCTGGAGAGTTTCCCTGTGGAGGGGGAAGCATTGAGGAGTTGTGCAAAACTATTTACTATTTTTTTGGCCAGTGGATGGGACATGGCAAGGCAGAAGAAAAGAGCTTTGGGAAGAGTATTTGTGTGGCTAGCAGCCAGGATGAATATAGCACTCCTGAATGTCTCACTTCCAGGTTGGTAAGTTTTAGCACAAGACCAGCTGGATAGAATCTTTTCTTCTTTCCAGTTGGTCCTCTTCTGCATGTGTTGCATTTCTGTACAGTTTATGTAAAGTGTTCTGTAAAATTTGCAGTTTGGGGAAGGAGACAAAAGATGAAATTAACCTTAATTCCAGGTTAATGAAGCCTTTTCACCAAGCTTTTTGTCCAGACTCTTGAAACACTAAAATTCATTCATCATTGTTCCTTAATGAGGAGCTACAAAGGCCTTTGTTTTCTTTCCATTGTACACAGTGTTCATTAGAGTGAGATGGGAGAAGGCAATAGAAAAAGTGACCTTTTCGGCACCTAGGTTGTACATGAAAAAGAACTGCTAAATCATTATCTTAACTCTAAGTGTTAATTACTTAATTTGATTCACATCACATTAAATGAATAGCTTTTTTTTTTTTTTTCCTCTTTATCTGCTCTCTGTGGGCTGTCGAGAAATGATGTAGCTTTCCAAGTGTTTCTTATTAGGTAATGCATGTAGTGTTTTTTGTTTGTTTGTTTTGTAGCCATTTTATATTTAAACCTAGCACTAAGTATCTAGTTGAAATGTGAGTCTTGAGCTGAGCCTGTAATGCTTCAATATGTAAAGAGCTTTCACAAAATCTAACTGAAAAATACTTTAGGGTCAGGTGAAGTTTCCTAATTCATAAGAAAAGCGTGGCTCAGTGAGGAAATTCTTGAAAGTTTAGGTGGATACTTGGGCAATCCTGCTTCATACTGAAGTAGGAATTTAGGATTTATTGTCGGATCTAGACTTGACTATAGGCATCTCATCGTATATATATATTTTATATATTTTTTTTCTGTATAGACCCAGGGCACAGTGGCCCTGTAAAGTATCCTGTTTTGTTCCTTAGCTATTTCTTGGTATTTGCAGAGCTTTTATTTTCTTTCTGTCAACAAACAGAGCTGGTTCTTTTATTTGAAACTTTTTTTTTTTTTTTTTTTTGTTATTCTGCAGTTTACGTCTGTGTGGAATAGCTAAGACTTGGGTGACATAGAAGAGGCAATTGTAGATAAGAGAAAATGGATAGATTGTAAAATAACACCTAGAAGAAAAGTAATTTTGTTAGATTCCTAAATAAATTGCTCTCTAATTCACAAATAATGCAGCATGTATTTAGGTTGTCATAAAGAATGATTACTGAATATGAATCTCAAAATTTGTAATAGAGCAAAAGCATATAAGGAGATGTTGAGGAAAAACTGAACTACAAAAAAAAACAGAACTTCTAATACTTAACTGCTTTCTTTCATAAATCACTTGCTAATAAATATGAAACAATGGGACAGCAGAAACAAAATCAATTCTTTAAATAAAATGACTTTCAAAAACCTACAAGCCTATCATAAATTCTACTGCAAATAGTGGATATAAAGTTTCTCTTTTGTGTATTAAAGAAAACAGGCTGTTTACCACTTTTGGTTTCTATTTTCAATCAGAAACAAGAATCAACAGATCTGGTTAGACTGAAGATAGACAATTGGCCCAATCTTGACATATCTTAAGAGTAAAATCTTCCTTAGATTCCTTAGATACAAAGGTACCTATTGGGCTGCTAACAGATTTGCAGCTCAGTACGTATAACAAAGATAAACTGGAACCAAGACACTCAATGTCGCTGAGTTTGCTTAGTATGCAGCTACAACTAGCTGGTACTACTCTTGAAAAGTGAGAGATTTTACATGTCTACTAAAATCCTACAAGAGAAATAAATGCGTATATGTAATTACAGTTTATGACAGATTCTATTAAAAAGCCCTTGTACATTTGTGTCTTATAGCAGTGATGGAATTCATCTTGTCCTCAAAATTGTCATTTTTATGCAAAAGGTACAGAGACTCATTTTACACTGCTTGAAGAGAACTTATAAATTGAGCTTTGATTATTGATTTTACTGGCATTTAAGTTAATACAAGCTTTGTTGGAAGAAGCACCAGTGCTTTCATCCACAATATTCAGAAAAGGGAAAAGAGTAGTGATAATGTTAGGGTACTTGAAAAAATGCAGAAAAGCAGAATCATAATGTTTAGAACTTGAAATACTTAGGCAAGAATTCTACGTTGTACCACAATCAGTTTTTAAAATTAAGCTGTTCTAATACTTAAATTTGCAGTCACCCACAAGAGTATTTTTTCACCTCAAAGTTGCTTCAAAGTTGCTTGGTTGATAGTAATTATTTACTAACTTTATCTTTCAGGCTTGACAGACATTTGTTTCTTACTAGTGTCCAAAATATTCTGCCTCCACCACAGAAACATCTTTCCACACACAGCCAAGACAGAATGTATTTGAAAAGTCTCAGAAAGATGGAAAGTTTCATAGGAATATGGGAGCGTGAAAAGAATGAAGTGTTCTCTTCTGTATTTCAATGAATCAGCTCATTTAGTAGCTGATGATTCTTGGCACAATGCTGGTGTTCCGTTTTTTTTCTCCTCCTCCTTCCCCTCCTAACCTACTGTCAGTCTCAATGGTGGTTTTATTCAAATAAGGACTAGAGCACTGAGCTCCTATCAACAGCCCTGCTGACTCCCTGAGTTTGATTCATCAGCACGTGTTTGTTATCACAGCATATTGTTCCTCCTTTCTCATTTCAATATCCTTGATAGGACCTTCTGTCTCTGATACAATTTTTGTTATTGGGAGGCAGAAAATTTTGAGGCACTATTATTGTTGCTCCAATGGCTTTTGTGTTACTCCACCCATGTAGTATTGACCACCACAGATATTTTCCAGACCCCATCAAGTGCGCAAGGACGCTCTGAGGGAGTGGAAATAAAAGCAGTGACCATCTGTGTCCTGCGTTATTGTCAGTGTAGAAACAGTGAGCCTGTTCACTATTGCGAGCCTGATATGCACCATGGCAACAGAAGGATGTTTATAAGTAATGCAAGTCAATGGATATCAGAGATGTATAGAAATGAAAGAAGTTCTCTATTCTGAGAATCCCAAAGCTAACCTTGAAACAGCTGTTGATAGTTGTATTTCCAGGACTCTAAGTTCTTCATGTTTCCCTGCCTATTCCATCTCTGGGGGTACAGGCAGGAAAAGAATTGTCTGTAGAAGCTCAATACAGACAGTATTAGCAAAGTTCTAGAGAGGTAAGTGGCTTTAAATTCCACATTAAATTCTCTAGATTGTAATGGGGCTAAAGCTAAATGGTGAGGCCAGAATAAAGACAAGATGAGGAAAAGTAGATGCTGTATTTCAGAATAACTGGAGTATTCATCAAAATCTAAATAAGCAAGTTTAGGGCTGGTGTAAATAGAATCAAATTAATCACTTTTTTTTTTTTCTTTTATTTATTTATTTTTTTTTTTCCTGAGTGGTTACTGTGGTTCAGCAAAATTGGGGTTAGAAACCAAGTCTAACTAGATGCAATTAGGAACTCCAGATGCCAAATGAATTGTGGTATTCAGGAAGTTCCAGAAGTGTAAACTGAGTTGGCATAAATGACTCTGATTTCTTTAGTCTTCATTTCTGGATTATAATGTCTGAAGCTCATGTTCAGTCTAGAATTATATTTATGAGTAAGAATAGTATAGATTAAGTCTGGCTGCAAATTCTAGAAAATAAACTGAGACCTAGCACCAGAATTTTCAAATTTCTTGATTTTTTTGTTGTAAAAGGGTCTTATGTAATGATAGAGCATAGCATCAAGAATGGCAAGGACAATAAAGTTAATGGTTACAGTATTTGCCATGTTCTAAAGAGGTTTCTGAGGTCTGGGTAGTAATGGCTTGCTATTATTTAGTCTAATCAATGAGTTGTAATAGGGTCTTACAACTTCATGCTCCTACTGGATTTTCTGAATGAAAGCTCTTTCCTCAATTGGAAAACAAATGTATATAGTCTTGGGAGTTAGCAGATAGGAATTCAAGGGCCATGATCCTGTTTTCTTCAGGCAGTTGCTGGTTTTCAAGCTTGCATTTTGTACAAAATGCTTTCTTGAAATCTTGGAGTTACATCCTCTTCCCTGTAAGAGTGAAGTTTTTGTTTGTTTGTTTGTTTTGTTTGTTGTTGTTGTTGTTTTTTTTTGTTTGTTTTTCAGTGATGAATTTCCATATCCAAAAGTTGTCATTCCTCGTACACTCTTGGAGCCAAAAGTTATGTCAGAAGCTTTCCATACAGGCTTTCAACCTTATCTTCAGATTCTCAGCAGTATCCTATAGCCCTTTTCACATTGATGCTGGCAAGAACATCATTGATTACCAAGTCTGTAAACCTAGCTCAAATTAAACATGGTGGAGAATGTCTTCAGGCTTTCCACAGGAATATGTGCATGCAAAAGAGTGCATCTGTTGTGTGTGCTGGTGCAAATTCTGTCTTCAGCTACTGCATAAAACTCATGTTATTCAATATGGGGGTTCTTTCTGTATATTGTAGTTACGTGGTAAGCTCCATTATTAACGGTTTCTAGTTGAAGTTCTTGTTTTCTTTTTATGAGAATCTTCCTCAAAGGCACTGACTCTATGCTGCACATATTTTCAAGGC
Organism: Oxyura jamaicensis; assembly: GCF_011077185.1. Lineage (NCBI taxonomy): Eukaryota > Metazoa > Chordata > Aves > Anseriformes > Anatidae > Oxyura > Oxyura jamaicensis. Next base: position 11,650,494 of record NC_048912.1, read on the forward strand.
AGAGTTTCTGAGAAGTAATAATTGCTATAAAATGCAGATCCACTGATGTTGTTTATGTGGCTACTTACTGTTGCATAGTTTTGGGGGGACCTGACAAATTTTCGTTATTGTCAATAGGACAATAAGGGCAGTCCTTTAATTGTAATGCAGTCTGAGTCCTGAGATGCTGAGATAGCCCTGCATTACAGCTTGCTCAGATTTCTTCCTTTCTTTTTTAATTGTTGTTGTTCAAAAATTATGATATAATACATATATGAAAACTTGAGATGTTTATGAAATGTCATTGATGGACTGTTAAATGGAAATGCGAAGTAATTTCTCCACTTAAGGAGGCATTTACGAAGATTAAATAATGGTTTCCAGATTGGCTTTTCTTTTCCAGAGGAGGAAGTCCATATGGATGTCTCCAGACTTTTTATAAAGCTTAGTTTTTTTAAAAAACCAATTATGGTAAATTCTACTTCCTTTTAATGAGGGCTAGCGTTGGAGGTGTAATTTCCTTAAGATGTAAAGGACTGGTTTAAGCAGGAAAAGCCTGTTCAAGAATAAGAACTGTTTACAGTATCTAATGAAATGAATAATGTAATTCTTGTTGAAGATGGACTTTCTAGCTGCCTATTCCACAGAAGGTAAAGAGAAACATTAAAAATACATTTGCCACTGATAGGTTGAATTCATTTTAGCTGGCATAAATAGGACAGATGAGCTATTCAAATGTCTGATGAGTACTATATAATGAAATATTTATCACCTTGTCATGGTCACTGCATGAGAGGCCAATAATTTGTTTTCTCTCAGCACTGGTATTTTGTGGCGCTTATAATAAATTATACATTGCAAGCTTACATCCCTCACCCTTTTTGTATTTACCTATCTAGTCTGAGATCTCATTCATCAAAAATGTAGCTGGTTCTGGGACAAAAGTGAAGCTATAAATTCATGTATTCTAAAGAATCATGGAATTCATAATGCATAATGGTACGGGGGCAACATGGATAGAGTGTAACATACGGAGCAGGTGACCTTTAGAGCTGTAAATTGGGAAACGGAAAGAGCAAAATTTTGATAAGGGTATAAATAAACACAGACATACCTTAGCCTCAGTCGTGCTGTCTGCTGATCTTGATTTAGGATAACACCTCTGGACAATCAAAGCTGTTCAGGTTTTTGCCTATTACAGAGCTTAAGCCAGTGCCATGGGTTTAGTTCTTATTAGAACCATCAAATTCCCCAATGTATTCCTCCATGTCAGAGGCACATGAATAATCTTTTATTTGCATTGCATTAATGCAATGGATTTAATGCAGGAAATATTAGGATGAAATGGAGGAAAAAAAAAAAAAAAAAAAAAAAACTACCCTCAAATGGCAGTCTTTGCAGTATTTGGATGTAAAGTCTATGGTGCCAAAGACAAGAAGTTATATTTCAAAAAATGAAAACTTTATTCTGGTATTGCCTCAAAATATTAGGAAATTTAGCATGCTTTAGATCTCAAACATCATTTTTCATCAGTGTGGGCAGGAAATAAACCTCTTATTTTCCATTGCCACTTCTTAGTAAAGGCCTTCTTTTTATAATTTTCAAGAATGACTGTTCTAGACATGATTGAATTGTGTTCCTGTGCAAGAAGCAGTAATGTGTTCTTATTACTGTGTCATTATGTTTTGGAAATGGAGGTTTTTGCCTTATATTTTTGATGCTTCCAGTCATAAGTCATTTGACCCGAGTGTAGAGATAAGACCACCATTTGCCTCACTTACTCAGGAAACTAAATCATTCAATGTTGAGGGGCTGACAAAGTTCATTATTAACTGCTCAAAAAGTCTTTAGAGATCTATCATTTCTGCTAACTCCATAATCCTGTAAATTAATTTCTCATGACAAAATCATTCAAAATGGACAGCCTAAAAGATTTTTCAAATGACCTCCTACTTGGGCAGTCCAGGGAAAATAAACCTAGATCCTTCTCAATTCAATTGGGATATTGTAGACATTTTCACAATACAGTCCAGTAGTAAGGTAGCATTCGCAGGGTTTCCCAAAGGTACGTGAAATTTATAATTTGCACTTTGTTTAGTGACAAAGTAAGCATCAGGATTCTTGTGCATATGGGAGATAGTGTTTCAGTTGAACAGTCTTCTATTTCAGGGATCAGGATTGCAGGTTTTGGAAAGCCATGCTTATATTTTAGAAATCCCAGCATTTTGAAAGTCACAGTATGGCTACCAATCCCAACATTTTTACAAGTTGATAAGGGCCAACTTTTAGTTCCAGATTTTCAGTCAGACTTCTGAGCATGTGCCAAGAAATCAGTATGTGTTAGGTCTGGAAGCAGCAGCTTGTTTTCATCTTGCCCTTTTTTTTTTTTTTTTTTTTTTGACATCCTTGGAATAGAGATTCTATTTTAAAGAGTTTCTGAACCCCGCTGGAAAATCCCAGGTTGGCAAATAGATGTTGAGGTGAAACCTGTGAAGAAACTTTGAAATATTAACTGTATAGTTGAAGTAGACTCACACAAAGATGATTGGTTTCTGTAATTTGATTTTAAGAACTTAGGTTGTACCAATATTAAAAACCATTTGCTTGATGCATCATTTTCAAAAAAATACTTCCAGAGGGAAGAGAATTTCCAGATATGCAGTACCTAATCTACTGGTGACCTCTTCAGCTTATTATTTGTCCATCAGTCCTGTGGTCTCACTGATATAATTCACCATTTTATAAAATCTGTGTTTGTTTTTTAACTTGTAATGATTCCCAGCATTTGTAATGAATAAAGGTTTGAATCCTTTCTCAAAAATACTGCAGAAAACATGATATACTAAGAAATTTTACTGATAACTGCATAGAAAGGTTTTGTTAATGCCAAGTCTGTAACAGTGACAGATCCCTTAAGATTTTTTTAAAACTAAATATATCTTTATAAAGAGTGCAAATGGAGGAAAAAAAAAAAAGCAAAGAAATAAAAGCTGTTAGTCTTGCATCAGGATCTCATTGTACTTAATACTGTGTAAACATAGAAAGCACATGTGTTCTTCGCATATTTTATTAATGCACAATTCATTATCCCTTTAATAACATTTAAGGAGTTAGTGGAATGATTTGTTGTGAATTATGCAGAAAGTAGGCTTTTTCCTTTGTGTGTGTTTGTATATATACATGCAGACAGATACATATAGGTTTAACTGCTGCATGTGTTTGCTACTCCTGCAGGCAATTTACACTGTCAACTGTTTCAGAGCTGCTCTCTTTCCAGTTCATGGAAGGGTGGGATTACATAGCAAATAAAACAGGAGCTCCAACTATTGCAGACTTTCAACCCTAACTTACCTGTTATGATTTCCTTTCCTTTTCTGTCATATTTCCATAGTCATTTACATAAAAGTTCTGACTGAAGTTCTGACTTCTTTTCTGACTTCAGACCCACACCCTTACGTGGAAAAAAAAAAAAAAAAAAAAAAAAGAGAAAGGAAAAGAAAAATCATTAAAGGGTAATTACTTCTTGGTAAGAAAAATGTATGGAGTTAGTGCTGAAAATTTTTGGAAAGCTTGGAGAAAGGCAGCATTTTGGCCTCATGTGAAATGGTAAAATTATAAGGTTATTTGGTATGACAATGTGCTCATGAATAATTTTCTCAATTATGCTACTTCATTTTTGCCTGTTGTTATAACTAGTTTAATATTTCAATTAATGTTAGAAGTCTGTTAATAAACTGTACAAATGAAAATAATTGAATCATATCCTAGAATAACAATCAAGTTCTCAAGCTTCAGCCTTCTTTCACATTGCACAAGGATAACATGAAAAAACATACGTCCGATCTTATAGTTACCTTTTTTCTTTTTTCTGGATAAGAGAATTTAGTTGCATAAAAATCAGTTTTCAATTTTCTGTCACAGTCATGACATCAAAAGGTACAATACTACTTCCAGGAAACAAAATGAGAAAAGAAGTACGCAATCAATGTAAAATCTGACAAAAGGCAGAGCATACATACTGGATAGACTATGACAAACTTAGATACTTTTGTATTTAAAAGTACCATTATACAACAAAGATGTTTATCTATACAGTGAATATAGAAAGAAGTAAACCTGGAAAGATTACTTGTTAAGTTTTCTTTAAAATTCATTATAAAAAACAAAGACAGTATTTGTGTGTGTGTTTGTTTCTATACTTATGGGCATGTCTTTTGGGGAAGATAAATTCTGAAACATCTTCCCCTTCTTTAACCCAGCTTTTATGTAAAAAGTACCTTAGCATCACACTTGAACTTTGCCTTCAGTTTTTTAATCTTCTTGTCTGTGTGTTCTCTTATTATTAAAGACCAATTTAAATACATATTGTGAACATATATATATTCACAAAATTTTGCACGCACTTCCTGACTGATTTTAGTAGCAGATTTGTTGAAAGAGGGCAGGCTACAGTGGAATTCCCATCTGTGGTTAGGATAGCTCTATGCAGCTGATGTTTTGACTTATTTGAATGACAACTAGCTTGATATCTCCCTTACTAAGAGCATATATTCAGGATTACACAGTCCTGACAGACTTCAGTGAGAAATTGCTGCAATGCCCACTCTACATCAAAAATACCTACCTAGACTGGTTTTTCAATTCATATTCATATCATAGTAACTCTCTCAAAAAGAGCAACTTCATACTACTTAAATACATTACGCTTTTCTTTTTTTCTTGGGGTATAACAATGGGAAAACCTTACAGTGTGTTGTGCAGTTGTGTGGATAAATTATTTAATGGTGGAAAGGAGCTGACTGCTTAAACTTATTCAGCCAAGATGAATTACCAAATTGATTGAATTTTTATGTCAGGCCATATAAACTGAGCTACTTATCTTATACACAAACCTCTGTTTTTCCTAATGCTTATCACTGAACTATGGGCTCCTTGATCTCTTGCAAGTATTTGTGCTTGTTTTTGCTAGTGAAGAAATTCTAATATTTGTCTATTGCACAAAGCAGTAGTCGTCATAGGGGCTGGGGGTGAAGCTGTTAAAAATTTGGCAATGGTGAAATTACACAAAGTACTGCTCTGTGCCAGAAGTATTAGAGGACATGGTACTTTGATCAATAAAGACTAAATGCAAGCATGAGAAAAGATTAATAGAAGAGAGACTACTTTTTCAAAATGTATTTCTACTTAAAAATATATTTTGCGTATTTAAGAATGCTCTTTTGATGATTGGCATATAGTTGTATGCCCAGTGCTTATGCCTGCTTTAAGGAGAAAAATGTACTGCTATGATTAAGTGGAATGAAAGATGTTTTTCTAAAATACAGTATAGGCTATCTACTGATGAATTCACGCTGTTTGATACAAATTTTTAAATGCCAAGCCTTTTATCTTAACTGATTATGAAGCTCCAATAAGAGCAACAAAACACCCAAATACTCACTTCTGTGTCAGGAGAAAGCTACAATGCTTTTTCAGGAGGAGCTCAGAAAGGGTATAGTAAAATATGAGATTGTGTCTTTGTGATATGTCACCTATAAGGGCAATCTAACATTTTTACACCAAAAATATTTTTAGTTGAAAACTGTCTTATTATTTCTGGAAAGGCTATTGTTATGTAGAATTAATCTTAAATTGTTATTACAAGCAATTTTTGTTCTGCAGTTTAAAAATCACCAGACTCCATTTTCTATTTTTTTTAATGTCTCTTACTAGCAGATGTATGTGATGAATGCTAAAATATTGCTTTTCAATGAACCTCTGCAGCAAGTCATTTCCAAGAACAGTTATTATCACGTTGTTTGTATTGAAAACATATTAAAACTTAAATAGTTTAAAAGCATAAACAGGCGCAAAGCAAAGCCTATTATGGTACTGTTTACCAACACATTCATAATTACAAAATAAATTAAGCATGAAATGGAACACTTCTCATTTTCTGCAATAATAGTATGAAATATTTGATGTTTCTTTACAGATTATTCTGGAAAAGCTTTGGAAGTGAATAATTCTGAAGGTTGTCATGGTATTTTAGCAGAACCTAAACATATCTCTTTGAAAACACCCATGTCAATTTTCCTACAGATAATCAGAATGCTCAAGGAGGGGAGAGAGGCTATTCTACAACTCAGTCCTCTAATCAGAATAATTATACTGCATAACATAATTAATTTCATAAATACAAAATGCTAATCCTTTCTCTCTTATACCTTCATTTAAAACCACAATATAAAATTACAGGACAGCTTAAGCAGGGTAAGAGTTGTGCTCTTTTTGAATGTGAAGTCTTTATTTGAACATCTTTAGACCCATGTACCTTCAATTCAGATAAAGAAGTTCAGATTTTTCTCACTTCATCTCTTTCTTTACATAATCAACATGGTTTGTGCATCATATATCATTGGAGATTCTTGTTTCACTCATCACTGCTCTTAAATGAAATTTGTTAGTATGCATGAAAAAAAAAAAAAGATTTTAAATTTGGGAACTGCATCTTCCTCTGAAAAGCAGTGTAACAGCAAATGCAACCCCCCTGCTGTATCCATATTAATAACAACAGCTACTCTTTGCATACAGCTTCTTAATAACATAGCTCAAGACATTTTTTAAAATGAACAAAAATATATACATTGGGTGTAGGGAGTTGTTTCTTGTTTGTTTTTCTTTTTCTGTCAAATGAAGAGGCAATTTGTGCCCAGTTTCCCTGCATTGGTTATGCTTCTTGACTCTTGGGCTCTCTGTCATGAGCTGTTCTGTCTTTCTGATCAACAACCAAAGATATGCAAACCTAATTTTGATTGATATACATCTTACATAATTTCTACTTAAATGAACTCTGCTTTCCCAATTTTTTGTGACCTTTCCATGTGATCCTAAACTTGAACTACAGTGTTTGGTAAGTAAGGGAGAAACATACATTTGTTCATAGAAATATGAAGACTGGAGATTTGAAGGTGAAATAATGTTTTGAAATGTAGTTAGAATATTGTTAAGTCTAAATTCAATCTGTCCTCCGTGTTAAAGGTACAAGAATTGAGAGATGCATGTGTGCTCACAGGCATTCAGGTGCACAGAAGTATTGACATGGCTACTTGGTGCTGCCTGAAGTAAAAATAATAGGCTAGAGAGAAAGAATCCTTACTTCCATGAGCAAATTTTGCATTTTTCACACCTACCTAGGTGTAAAAGAGCTCAGAAATGTTCCATGCAAATTGAATTCATGATAGAGCTGTATTTTTCAGATCATAATCAAGTAATGAGAATATTCCCCTTATTTCATGTGGCTATGGGTGAGGCCTCTTAGATCTGATTTATCTTTATATTACAAGCCTGTATCAAGTATTTCCAAAGTTTATTTTGCTTTGTTTGTATTACTTTGTCTTTTTGTGATTACTGAGGAAAGACTTGGTAATATCACCTTAAAACAAAGTGCTGCACCTTGCAGAAAATAGGCTAAAGAAACCACGCCTGGACACTGAAATCTTATGTACAAGCTAAATATACTGTACGATGAAAGTCATTCCTAGTTGTCTCATCTCAGCATCCCCTTTGGCACCACACACTGCATACCTTCTCTTCAACAGCTTTATTTTTGTTCTTTATACCTTTGTGTTTGAAGAGGACATTTAATAAACAGCCTTTCCGAACTGGTCCTTAGTAGGATCAAGAATTTCATTTGTAGGATAGGTTTAAAAAACCTGCACTGGTACCTTGAGCCTTCTGTTGAACAGAAGGTATGACCTTTTCAGTCTTTCAGGCTATATATGCCTTCAGAAAGCTGCCTCTTCAGGTACAACAAACAATTTTTCTGCATTCATAGCTATTGCCTGTATTGTTCACCCATGTTAAGAGCAGATATCTCCATTTAACACTTACGCAGTGTAAGTAGCTGCTGTATACAAGCAGCAGTAACCGATATCAATAGCTGACTGCAGCCAGAAGCTTCCTGAAGGCCAAATTCCTGTCGTCCCGAATAGAGGATGATCTCTGCACCATGTTCTGCACATGGCTGTTAGTGGCAGGGTCATTTACATAAATGACCCCCCTAATTAATGCCTGAGTCGATTCCAAAGAATAGACTATAGGAAAGGCAAAGATCTCAGTGTGAGTTTTGTATTTGTAAATAGCTTACCTATGTGCTGTAATCTAAAGAACTCTTCTCATTTTTCAACAAATCTAGCACATATGTTTCACACAGAGGAAGTCTGGCTATTTTCCCTGTTCCTGACATCTCCTGATTTTTCATTTTCAAACACTCATTTGAATTCAGGAAGATAATGAATATACAAGAATTCATCTCCTACTAAATGGTAGTATTTTAAAAGCCTGAACCTAGGGTTGTGGGCTTTTTTTTTTTTTTTTTTTTTTTTTTCCCTTTGTTATAGTGGAGCCAAATTTACATGGCATGTCCCCAGACTCTTTAGAAAGGCTGTTCTAAAAGTTAGGCTATACCACCTGACAGTCTTGCTCATCCTTTATTTGTTTTGTTTCCTGGCAAACACTTTTCTTGTTCAATGGTATTTTTGCCTTTGTAAGAGTCTAAGAACTGGTGGAAATTTTCAAATAAGGAATTTTGAACAGTGGCCAGTGATTCCACTGCTGATGAGATCAATGTGAAGTGTAGAAGAAGGACTGACTCTGCTTTCTTCTGTGCTGCTCTTGTGCTTGACAAAGGCTCCCTCCCTGTAAACATCTGGAAAGATACAATCCTCTTCTCCTCAGCTCACCTTCAAACTCTCCTTTGCTACTAGAAGTATCACAATAGCAAGGCTTGCTGCAGTGCTGAGTCTTCTGCCCTCACTAATGCTGTGGTTTTCTTTCCTCGGACTCTACTGTTCGTTTGTATCCATCTTTTTTTTTTCTGTTTTGTACTTTGTAAGCTCCTTTCCCTGGAAGTCTCTTTGTTACCTATTTGCACAGCACCTAACACAACGGGGGCCAGATCTTTTATAGTGTAGTGATAACTCAGATAAGAATGGTGAGTCTGAAGAGTTCAAAATGGCTATTGTAAGAGCACTATCTTTGTTTTCTTTCTTGGAGGCTCTGGGATTTAGTTACCTAGTTATCAGAGTTATTTAAGTTGGCCTGGCCAGTCTTTGGGGCTTAGTAACTTTTCTTTTGTTAAAAGTAGATTTATTGTGAGGAGTCATTCCCACACGCTGTCTCCCATAGTGATAGGGGAGAACAGAAGGTTGTAAATCAAGCAGATTTTGGTGTAAATTATTCAGAGTTTTTTTCTTTTCACTAACATTCCCTGCAGAATATGACTGTCCAATGAGCTACTCCTGACTATTTCTTGAAGTCCAAAACTATATGTAGTTCACTTAGTATATATGTTCCTTTAACAAGAAAGTAAAATGTACGTATTTGCATTCCTTTCTCTCAAGAAATATAACAAGTCAATTGAATGAATGATTAGCATGCAGTGGAAGCCTTGTTGCTGAGCTAATGAATTAAAAAGATTTTGTGACATAAGCCTTTAATGCATACAGCTTGATGGTTCTGCATCATTCATCATTGCCTTTTTTTTTTTTTAAAGTGTGTTCAGTACTATTAAGCTTTACATGTGGCTAGTCGCTGGCTTTATAATTGAAATACTGACTTTATTAACAAGGTTTGCATGAATAAAGGTTACTCATATGCAAAAGGCTTTGTAGGATCTGTCTGTGAGTGAGGCTTGCGTAAAAGTCAAAGAGCCTTGTGCTTTACTGATTTCTAATTTTCCAAAGTGGTGTTGCCTGTTATTGGTGGGTAGACAAACAGCAGATATTTTAATGGTTGTTGTTTCCCAGACAGGAGAAAGCTGTTTCTCTTTATTTCTCATATTTTTTAGAAACTAAATACAGGAACTCACAATGAATCAATTCCACAATTTTGATGTGATAGAGTGAAGTATAGCATGTTCTATTCAAGAATGGAAGTTGCTGAATATTCTGGATGCAAAATAATGAAATTTTAAGTTCCATTTAAAAAACATATCAATCTCTTTAATCGGGGCAAAAATTAAAGCATCCCTTCTATAATAATAATTCAGGCACAAAAGATTAATGAAATATTAATCCTATATAGCTCTTCCCATTTGTCCTTCAGAAAATTAGATTTGAAGTTGAATGCTCAGAGGTAGTCAAGAATGCAATTTAAAATGAATGCACCAAAGTTTTCCTTAATAGCTGTGAATTTCCTTTGTGGTATTTTTGACTACTAAAACAAATGTCTGTATGCCAAGCTGGTAGGCGTGATCTCAGAGCAAGCAGTTTTGTCCTTTGTAACAGTTTTAACAAGTAAGAACTGAACAAAATGAAAACTGACAGTGATTCTGAAAATTGGATGTATGTACAGTATGTTCTCCCTCTGTGGTAGCATCAAGTTTTTCAACAGCCTATAAATTTAATAATGAAACTTTGAGTGTGAGTAATCAGGAAAACAAAAACTGAATTTAAATATTATTGTGACCATTGAGCATAATTTTTGCAACTGCTGTCACTAATATCTTAATTAACAATTGACTTCGCAACTTCAGCCCAAAGAGTTACAGAGTTGGATTGCCTGCTTATTTTGTGCTGAAGCTAGGTTTTTATTTTCTGAAGTTGTCTGACTTGCTTGTCTTCAACTAGCTTAGGTATAAAAGTGTCTGAGTCAAACTCATTTTCCCCATAGAAACTGGACTTAGCTGCAAAGGGAAATATTAGCATTATGTTTTAAATAGCCAAAAAGTTTTGTGTGCTGTTCCTTTCCTTACACATATTGAGCTAAAATAAACCTGCAGTAAGCAGTTAGCAGCACTGTGTCCACCCTCAACATGATTTTAAGGAGAAAGTGTGAGGTGTGAAAATGTGACGGTAAAAAAAGTATTTCAGCACATAATAGACATCTTGTTTCTTTTTTTTTTTTTTTTTTTCCTTCCCTCAAAGTCAGCCAGCCTTTCCTTCATTGTTCCACTGCCACAGCCTTCCTTTTCCCCTTCTTGCATCCCTCTTTTCACTGCCATGCTCTATATTCAGGTCCTTTTTCCAACTCCAGCACCACTACTCCCTTGATATTCCTATTCCCCACAACCTTGTATATATATTTAAATCTTTTAGCTGTCAACTGTTTGTAAAATTGTTTTAATATTATTTTAATTCTAACTTGTATGGGAGGTCCTTTTTCTTCCTCTTTCCTTATTCAATAGCTTTTGTTAAGCACACTTAAGGCTTTTCTTTGATTGGAAGTTCAACAAATTAGTCTAAATAAAAGCAGGTAGACTGAAAGGATGGATGGTTTTGTAGTTGAGGTACTGGAGTAGAACTCAGGAAATTAAGTTCACTTCTCAGCCTTGCCACTTATTTTGTGCATGTGCCCTTGAACTAAGTCATTTAATCTCTACATGTTTCTATATTCCTGAAGCAGAATTAATTGTACTGTCAGGCTGGATGGGGGTTTGAGTAACTTGATCCTAGTGGAAGGGTAGAAGATGTACCTGCCCATGGCAGGGGGGCTGGAACTAGATGATATTTTACAGTTCCATCCAAATAAAATCTTGTTATGATTCCATGATTCTATTATGCACTTTAGAGTAGTCTAAATTTTAATATGTACTTGAACATTTTCTAGCAAAATGGGTTCGAATCCTTTGATACTATATTCATAACAAGCACTGAAACTACTAATAGTGATAGTTGATAACTGAATTTGTGACAGGGATCTCTAAGGAAAATGCAGTGATTAGAAATGTATATGATACATTGAAATAAAATATGTCATAGGAGAGAACAGGTGTTTTTTTGTTTTGTTTTTAGCACCTCTATAATAATTAAAAACTATTTTGTAGCAACAATTTACACCTGTGTAGAGTCCTGAGATGGGTAAGGCACACAGTTGTGATACAGAAGAGAAACAAGCAGAGACTAGGGATTCTTGTATCTTGTTCTTATATAAAGAAACACTGGATGGTTTTAGCCTTGAGATCTCACATGCAAAGTGACCAAAGTGACCGTACTTTGACCTCAGTGTTGCTGAAATCTGTTATAATCTGATGAATGTTAGGTGGCTGTACTGGATTAGTTTGACCATAGGCAGTTTTTTTTTATTACTGATCAAAACAAACTGTGGTCAGTTACTTATAGTACGTGACAGAATCACAGAACGGTTGAGGTTGGAAGGGGCCTCTGGAGGTTATGATGTCCAGTCTATCTGCTTAGATGACATCCAAAGAGCTTTTGAATACCTGCAAGGACATAGATTCCACAACCTCTCTGGACAGTGTATTCCTGTCCCCAGTCTCAGAGGCTCTTCTGTAGAGCTTTGTCTGTCAATCCTAAGAATCTTTTAGTAAGAGGAACCCTTATAAGCAAGGCAGTTCCAGGGTAGCATTGTGCAGTTGCAATCAGGGATGCAAACAATGACACTGTAGAAATCTGAATTCTGTCTTCTGGTATCTGCAATAATTTTAATAAATAAATCTCTGTTGCTGTCATTGAGTCTTGAGCCTGAAGAAGGATTGTCAGGCTATGAACCAGGAGGTGGGATTTGGATCTTTGGTCTAGACTTAATGGGAAAATGAACTTTATAGTTTCAGCTTGAAGTAGTTATGATTTATCTGCTCAAAAGACTAATAAGTAACCAGTCATGATGATAATAAGTAACCAGCATCCTTTTTTTTTTTTTTTTTTTTTTTTTTTTTTTTTTTTTCCCATCTAAAAAACTGGTGCCTATTAATTACATTAGTTTAACAGACTGTCTGCTAAACTCAATGGCTTTGAAAGCCATTTGATCACCAAGACTAAATATAAATACCAAGCAGGTCTGTTTGAAGTAGGCACCATCTCTGCAGGATGAGTTGGACATGCTTTGAAAAGGCTGTTTCACACAGATGTTTCCAATGTCATGTGAAGTGTATTCACACCCTTTGATATTAGGATTTTAATGAAAGTTCTATACAACCTTATACATGCTTCGCTGCTACTGAGTTATAGTAAACATCCAGCTGGCCAGTTCTTTGAATGACTTTTTCTGCTGCCAGGAACATGTAACACATTTAGTTGTATGCAGAATTTTAACTTTAATAGAATTATGAAGGAAAATAAATGAAAAGGGAATCTCTGACACTATAGTAATTACACCTGTTTGAGAGAGCCATATCTTAATCTGCAACCACAATTTTTTTTCCCTTCTCCTGGAGGACTTCCTGCTTTCTCATACAAGGGAAGCACGCGTTACAATACTGTGTGGCAGCTAATTCTCCAGGTTTTTTCACAACTATTAACATAAATGGTGTGTTTGCAGTTGCATTACACCTCCAATTTGTGTTTCCAGTGGGGAAACTTCAAGTCATCTTCTAGCAACTAGCTTGGGACTATCTGCCAGAAGGTGGGGGAAACAGAAAGGTGCTTTGTTTGAAAAATGAAACCTAAGTTTCTCATTTAAAAACTAAAGAACAACATGGAAGTAAAATAGTCATACTGAAAAGTATACAAGTAAGCGGCTGATTGAGTCAGATGCAAATGTTTTCAATAAACATTTATACCTTTAAATTATTTATTTCTTTCTTTAGTACAGATGTATGCTTTTGGGGATAGAGTGTTGAGCTAAATCATTTTAAATCTGATTGCAAAGAGGGTAACTGAACGTTTCCTTAATGAATGCATGTGTGGTGCTATTGCTATCATTATAGGCATGGTGTGACTAGAATTTAAGTTACTCCTCCTCCCCAGACTTGCATCCTCAACTTATTTTCTATTATATTCAAGCCACCTGTTTTTCCTGTTAGGAACATAAAATGTTAGTTGAAATCATAAATGGAACTGCATGAATACATGAAAGGCAGTCACCTAGTACAATTTTAATAATTCTGTAACATTTATTAAATTCTCTGTTGAATCACTTCATGATATTGACAGCATAATTTAAAGTGACAGAAATGAGGGAACATGACCTTTAATGTCATGACATGAGTTGTCAAAAAAAAGGAAAGATGAGCTTAATTCATCCAAATGGCTTACTAGGAAGTTGTGGTACATAATAAACTGAGATTTACCTTTTGCTGAGATGACACAGTTCAAGCTGTAATTTTTCTTTTAGATGAGACAAACTGAATGAATTAGAAGAGGGAACTATTCTAATTTTCATCTTCATATGACATTATAGCATGTTAATTCTAGCTTATATGAGGGGACATGCACAGTATGACAACTTGCAACAGAAGACAGCTGGATCCATTGATCACCAAGATGTTTTCCAAAACAATATTCCATGTTCGTAAATAGAAAAATACAATTGCTTCTTTACTGCTATCGTTAGACACAAATCACCAATTAGCTGTCTGAAGTCACCTAACCTAAGTTTGCATAGAAAGCCAACAAAAAATAGTAATAATAAAATAAATAAAAGAACAAAAGTTTTGTGGGAACAAAATTAAAAAAAAATGTCTTCTTCAAAAGATCATATGGCACCTTCATAAAAACTTGTTTTCAAAATAATCAAGTTGATTCAACTTTAAAATGTTATCAAACTTAATCCTCTTTATTTTTTTTCCTCAGTTTTCTACCATCTTTTTCAGGACTGTATTATACATAATTCAGAGAATAACAGCGATGAGGACTGCATTATACATAATTCAGAGAATAACATTGATGATGGTATAATGGTTAGCTGATAACCTTTTATCTCTTCTATTACTTTATTGAATATGGGTTAGGGAGGGTATAATCTGTGTCATAGTCTAAGCTAGTTCAATGTGAGCATTTTAGATTGTCTTCTAGATCTAAAAAGCAGTGCAAGCATGTTTTTTGTTGAAATGAAACACTAAATCACAGTGAATCAGTCATAGTCTTTCCTTCTTTACTTAAGTATTTAATTTTTCATGTTATTGACTCTTTTGGAGTTAGCTAAGCATTAAGGGTTTTTGGAATTATTTGGTCAGCAAGTTTTTGTGTCACAGACTGGAAGGTCAGTCTTTATTATTAAGTTGTCATTTATTTCAGTAGAATGAGAATCAAATGTTCCAGAATACCGGGAGGGCCACAGACTTGCCATGTGATATCAGTGGGTATGCTACATACACCAGTGGGCAGCATGGCCACATGATTACTGTACAGCTGGCACTTAAAGAGAACTATTAATGAGCATTTTTTCCACAGCCTAACTGGGTAATGGTTGGAGTTATTTCTATCTGAGAAACTCTAAACAGACCTAGGATGTCTGTAGCATATGAAACTAGCAAATCCAGTATCAGTGTGTCAATTTATGAAAGCAGTAGTCATACCAGGGCATTTACTAACACTAGCATTTATAGACGCATTTACAGGAAGCATCCCTTACCTGGACTGAGAGAATGTGAAACACAAGCTGAAGTTTAATTTTCCGTGGAACCTCAGAAGCAACCTCTAGGTAGATCTTTTTACTAATTACTAGTTTTCTTTTTGTGGAAAAATCCATTAAGATTAAAATATAAAATACTCTATGGATACAGAGTTACTGAGAGAAAATGGAAGAAAAAAAAATCCAGGAAAAAATTTACTGATGAAAAATAAAATATCATGTGTGTTTAAAGTGAAGAAAACTAATTGTCAGAAGATCTCAGCTATATCATTTGCACATTGCAAGTTACTAACAACAAAAGTTGTCAATAGATAAAATATTGAACAG
The DNA here is from genome assembly GCF_011077185.1 of Oxyura jamaicensis. NCBI lineage: Eukaryota > Metazoa > Chordata > Aves > Anseriformes > Anatidae > Oxyura > Oxyura jamaicensis. The sequence continues at coordinate 11,666,094 of NC_048912.1, forward strand.
TAGAATTATAAATTTAAGTAGGAAAGTAAATACTAGCTCTATTAAAAAGAAAATGTAAAAAGGAAGACAAAATATCTTGAGGCAAAGAGAAGTCTATCTAAATGACCATGTAAAGCTTCTGGATTGTGGTCAAAGAGCCTGAACTTGGTTTGAAAGTGTTTTTTTGCTGCAGTAAGTGTGACTTCTTCTATGACTTCCATGGTTTCAAAAGGCACTGTTGACTCAAAATAAGAAGCACTAGAATAGCTGGCTCATAGTGACAGTTCTGCAGCAACTTCAAAGAACCTTTGGTGATGAGACAGTTTTGTACATTTGGCACTTGGTTCACAGCAGGATCTCTTGTAGCAGGTGTCCATTCCTCTTACTTTGAGGTTACCCAGTCTACTTCTGATGGGCTTCTAAATAATACACTGTCCTGTAGTTGCCTGTAGCTTTCAGTATCATGTAAGACATACTATAAAGAAGAGATTAGACAAGAGAGTAGATTAAAAGTTATTGGTCTCCTTCACTAAAAACTGTTTTTTTTCTGTTGTTGATTCTGTTATTTAATGAGAATTATAATAGAAGTCATGCAGTTCACATAATGTAAGGACTTTGCCCACGTAGGCACAGCTTTGCTACTTCAGAAGCAAGGAAAGAGCTTATCGGGACTACAAGAAGAGTTTGCAAGAAGAGATTCAATTTTATGAATCTACGTGTTCAACTGGGAAAGCTGACTCCTTTCAGTAATGTCTACGCTGCATATTATTTATTACAGAATTAAGATCCAATTAAAAAAAAAAAAAAAAGGAAAAGAAGGAAAAACATGCAAAACATTGTTTCAAATGTGTGTTACCTGCCATAGAAAGTCACTCATCATACATGGCCACAGGTCTTAATATAGTGATATTAATGATATTGTATTTATCAACAGAATTATTTCGCAGCCCCTTATTTCAGAATGATCCATTATATTCTTAAGCAGGCTATTGCTTATAGAGGATTTTATCCTGTCGGATGTGTTAGGTTGTTTTGTTGCTGTTGTTTTTATTTTTTTATTTTTTTTTGGTAGTTATACCAGTATATTGATGAGAAAAGTAAATTACCAACTTAAATACTGGCTAGTTTGTGTGATACTTGACTACGGCTGGATGTTGTTTGGATTTCTATATCATCTTTTTAAGAACAGTGCCAAGAGCTAATGACTGTGATTTGATCCCACATTAGCAGGGCTCTTGTTATTGAAAGGATTCATCATGCATAGAAATTTGTGCTTTAGCTAGAGGCCATATTCTATGCTCTCAGTATTCAGCATGGAACATGCTGTCTTCATTTCTACTCAGTTACCCGTGAAACAAATGACAGAAGGGATGGGACAAATGCAGCCTATTTGTCATTTTCCCTCTGCGCCTTCCCCCCCTCCACCCCCCCAGGATCGATAGAAGAGGGAAGATAATAAAGAACAATCCTATTAAATGCATAACTGAAGAAAAGGAGAGGAATGTGAAGTGATCCTTTTGGTTGTCTGCCTTTTTGTCTTTTTTTTTTTTTTTTTTTTTTTTAAGGGGGTGGGATCGGGGGTTAGGGGAATAGGCCAAAATATGTATAAATAAATAGGAAGTTTAGCAATAACAAACTCCAAGCTGTTTAGCATCACACTGCCTTCCAAGGTTGTTGTGTACCTGTTAGCACTTATTATTAACAAGGGAATTGCAGCTGTGCTTCCTGACAGTTGAGAAATCCTAATAAAGTTCCAATAACCTCATGCTGTTTGAGGAATAAAGTTTTCTATGAGAAGCCAACATCAATTGGTATGTCCTCTACTATCCCTACTGCCCTTAAAGGGAAGTCTCTCCAGATATCATAGTCAATAAGAACGTTTCTTGTTCTTTGCAGAAGTACAATAAATAGATCATGACACACACACACACGCGCGCGCAAAGTGCCAATACACCATGGGCATAGGTCCTTAACAGCTGAGGGATAGAACAGGTGACTGAAAGGTAGGTATTGATTGAAGCTGGAGTATGTAACCTCTATAATGGTGTATCTCTCTTTCAGAATCTGTACTATAGATATAGTATTTTTTGTGGATCTCAGGAATTGTAAGACACAAAATGTTAACAATTATTCATTCCAGAGCAAATTAAAAATATGTTTCAGTACAACTTCAAGGTCAAATCCATAAGGAAATATTTTACTGATAGTACATATATGAACAAATATCTTTTATTTTTAGTAGCATGGAATAAGCTAGAAGGTAGCCTAAAACTAATAACACATCTATTTAAACGTAGCAGTTTGATTTAAATAACCTAAATTAAATTGAGATGTCAGCAGAGCTTCACCACACTAAATGAAGTGGCAGTTTAAGCAAATAAACTCCCTGAATACTTTATAACTTTTGGGTGTAGATGCAAAATCCTATTACCTGTTAAGTCACCCTATAAATGATGATACCTCTGCATATATGCATTGTGTTGCTGTTGTAATACTTGTCGCTGGAAGCAAAACAAAATCCTTAGACCTTTGAGAGGGCTATAATTTTTCTCTTTCTTTAAATTAACCCCCAGCAGAGTAATAGAGACTGCACATTTTACATTAATCATAGTAGCAGAATAAATTCCATTCTTGTGTATGAATAGTTTTACACATAGCAGCCTCTGATAGTAATTGATCATCTTTACTGTTTATTTTTGAATGTGGAGAGAATTTCTATTTCAATTTTATTGACAGGTGAGCATATACTTTAAATGAATCCAGTCATTTACGGCTAGAAAGTGTGTCTTTTTGAAAAAGCAAAATTGATTGGAAGATGGGAGGTTTAATCCATGATGTATGTCATGGATGAAGTAGAATCTGCCTTTTTTATGCTGTGACTCAGAGTGACTTGGTGCTGTTTTTCCCATTCCAATTTTATCTGTAGTCCAATTACTTCCATACATTGAATATTGAAAATCTTTCCCCTAAGCAAGCACATATTTGGGCTTATTACTCTTCCTTGATTTCAGTAAGTGTGCTTACTGCCAAAGCAAGCCCTTGCTCACATCCCCTAATATGAATAATTTGTTCTATCCAACTTAATCCTGTTACCACTTTATCACCATTAATTTTTTCCCTTAGAAATGTTTAGGTTAATGTTTTCGCCTTGCTCCTGAAGCCATACTTCTCTGGAGAGCTCTCTATTATATTGCCACACATCAGATATTCTCTGGATCCTGCAACTTCTGGCGTGAGCCTCAAAATAACATCCAGGAGATCCATAACAACAGCAGATTACCCTGAAAGGAAATCTTTTCTAACAGTGCCATTTGGCACCCGCTGTAGACCATGGGCGTTGTATGTACTCTCAGGGTTGTCATCCATATGCGGGAGAGAAACTAACTGTAACTTCTTCAAACTTCTGAAGTGTAGCAAGAGATGAGAGTTTTGAGGCCTTGCTGCTGTTTTGTATTTTTGTCATCATCATACCTAGGAACTGTAGTCAAAAATCTAGTTTTTTCTCCCAAAGTTTCAGGAGAAGAAAAAGACCACAGATGCTTGTGAAGGATCTTGAATAGCCCAGGAGACAATATTTCTTAAAATGCAATACAGCAATGTCAATATTCAGCTGTCCAATTCAAGCTGTCATTGTTTTTGTAGGTCCATTACAGCACTGGAGATTTTAAAGAGGGCTGTAAAGGGAAACAACAAGTGCCTTTGCAGATGTTACTAATCATTCTGTTCAGGGGAGCAGCATGGGAGAAAAAAAGTTTTTCAGGTTTGATATTTGGGTCGTGAAGGCTTTGCTGTAGTTTATATGGGTCTGGCAAAGCCGGCAAGGTGTGCTTTCTTAACAGGGCTGTTCTCATGGGCTCAGTCAAGTCTCTTCACTCCAGTGTACTTTCTGATGAAATGTCATCTGTTTATGTTTGTTCGTTTGTTTTTATCCTGGTGAAAAATAATGTATATATTTTTATATATGTACCAAAGTATTTGTAGTATATCTAGTTTGTTGCCGAGGCCTTCAGGTTTTATTCACCCCTTGCTATTTGGATACTGGGATTCCTTTCCTGATGCTTTCAGCTGCCACACTTTTGTTTTTCCATTGTCCATTCTGCACCTTTGTAAGAATTGAAGAATGGCTGAAAATTCTATCATAAAAAAAAAAAAAGTGAAAAAAAAAATCAAAAATAAATTTGGGTATTGATCTCTATGTAATGTATATACATAATATTTTTAAAAAAGCATAAGAACATCATGGAGAAAAAAAATGAAATTCAGAGAATTTTTTTCTGCGTAACTGTATATTTTTTTTCAGCTGAGTTCATTTCCTTGAATATGTATGGAGCTGTTCTTCAGGAGAAAGGAATATTCCTAAGTTAGTATTCATGATTTCTTCAGCTGTGGTAGAACAGAAGTACTTGCTTGCCCCATTAAGCAAAGCCCCATGGAGTTTGCGCTTATTCAGTTGCTTGTTAAACAGGGACATATTTTTCTGGAGAGACTTAAGAGTTTCCTTTTCTGGAGGAGCAAAAGGCCATTATCATCAGTAGGTTCTCTTTTCACCTTGTGAAAAATGAAACATGCAACACAGCAGGGAAGGAGAGAGACTGATGTTTAAAGGATACATTCTATTTATGGACCGATTTTCACAAGCCAAATCTGCAAGCATTAGCACACAAACTCATCCTGGGTATAGTCTAGAAACATTATCAGGGATGTAAAAGAACAGGGCCAGAAAGAGTGCCAAATATTTGTTTAAAATGTACCTATTTCTACTACAGCTCCCTGTCTTCTCATAATAATTGTCATGAGAAATTGGAAGGTAAATGAGTGAAAGTCTCAGTATTGGATATGATAAGTCAATAGGGTAAAAAAATGTGAGCGAGAAAGAAAATGGTAAGCAGTGGCATTTCACTGAAGTACCACACTACTCTTAAAGGGCTGCAAAACAAAAAATTAAACCACCACCTTTCTTCCAAGTTCTATCTGTCCTCTCAGGCTATAAGGTGATACGAGGTTGCCTCGTATATTAAACAACAACAACAACAACAACAAAAAAACAGCATGCTGCATGTTTTTATAGTACCAAGGTACTATAATGCCTTTAATTCTGGTTGAAATATTTAATATAGTAAATATTTTTTTATTTGAATATTGTTAATCTCTTTTATATCTTACAGCCAAATTTCAGGACATTTGAGAACAATGTCATGTAATCTCTCACTGCCAGCTACTGTTTAAATGTCTCGTATGGGTATTCTCTAAAAATGCAGAATGAATGGAACTGTTTCCAACTTATTTTCTTAAAACATTCACAGGACTACAGCTATGAATGTGCCATAAATCATGGTGTTCCAGATGTGAGGCTAGTTAAATAGTAAAGTTACCCAAATGAAAATGCTCTTCCTGCCCATGCAGTTTCTTCTTGTAAGTCATTAAAGGGCTTGTGATTAATAATAAACTGGTTTATTGTATCATAGCTAATTTGGGATTATGCCCATACTTCAGTGAGAGGTGTGATTACATCACGAGCATTTAACACATCTGGGCTAGCTTGTATCTAGAAGCTCTGGAGGTGCTGTGACAGCATGGATTTCAGAATGGACTATCTAAAGATGTCAGGAGGTGTCCTGGACGTGAACTGAAAGAACAAGCTGTGAGTTAGGTTTGTGCTGTTGCAGTTTTATGCTTTCTGGTATTCTAGGTATATTAAAGATAATTCAGATATGTCTATCTGTATGGCACTCTGCTTGTATTGCAGCACACCATATCCTAAATAGAATGGTAGCTGGTGGTATGGAGATAATGGTTATTATTCAGAATATCTCCTCTATAAAGATATTCTGGTAGTGTCTCTCCCCTTATGAGCTATTCATCTAATTCTTTCCTGAGGCTGTGAGTCATAGCACATCAGATTTGGGTTTAAAATTCAGAACCAACTGTGCTAATATCATATAGTGTCTTTTTGGCAAACACTGCAAATTCTCAGAACACACATCTGCAATTCTAAACATGCTAGAGATTTGGTTTACAAAGTTTAGTTTAGAAGCAAGCTGCCAATATGTACAAAAAAAGTTAACATATCACTGAAACAAACTGCAAGCCAGTTCCTGAGATGATTGCTAGTTCTGCCTGAATATGGACTAAAAGCCTTGATACTCACAGGTTTATTTGCCTTTTCAGGTAACTATATTTTAAATTAGGTTCCAAAATCACTCTAAGAATGACCACTCTTCCCCACACTGTGAAGCATCCTGGACATCACCAAGCACCTAAGATTTTTACATTACGTATTTTATTGTGTGGAATCTATATGATAAAAAAAAAAAAAAAAAAAAAAGAAAAAAAGAATCATTTTGAATTAGATGTCTGTGTTCTGCTACAGAGCTGCCCAGAGAAAAATTCAGAGAAAAGATGCGCAGAATTAATGATCTGCTGTTTTTATTGCTGTGGATTCCCTGCTTAAATTGTACATACTGACCACACATATACTGCCACTGGATAGCAAGATCACAGCAGTTGTGGATAGAAGAGTTGTAGCTGCATTTTGAACCTCTGCTTCTTGAAAACCTATGAACTGTTCTAACTTCATTCAGTTGGTTATTGTCTCCACTGTTTGAGCTGTTGCACTCAATAAAATTAATTAAATATTCATCAAGGGATGGGAAGGTAGGATCAATAATGTTTGAGGGAAGGTGCTGAAAGTTTAGACAAAGTATTTTCACCGTGTTTCTCACTGTTGTGGATAATCATTCAAAGTCTAAAAACATTACAATTGAGAATCAGGCCCCTATTAATCAGGAATTCAAATAAATATACGATGTATGCTGTAAAGCAGCCTGCACTGAATAAAACGCAAAGCCCATGATCTGATGCTGGAAACATTTAGCAGTTTGGCTGGGGGAATAACCTTGGAAGCCCACTGAAATTTTGCCTCTACCTCTGCAAACGGCTAAAGTTATGTCAGATGTAATATGTATCAGGCTTATGTTTATGCATAAACACCCCCACATTATATGTATGATGTATTTAATTTAGTGTTTTTTTTTTTTTTTTTCCAAGTTCCAATTTAAACGAGTGTCTCTTTCAAGTTCTAATTTTATTGATGCAAAGAAAAGAAAGATACACATGCTATGTCATGACAACAGGATAACCATATGCCACTCAATCATTTGATTTACATTATGAAAACAGCATCGGGGTTTTCTGAAAACTGTCATTTTGGAATGTCTAAACTAACAGTTAAGTCATTCTAGTCACATAACGAAGTTCCCAAGCCTGGAGTGTTTCATCAATGACACTTCAAACTGAAGAATTTTAAAAATATGCTGATTTGTTTGAAGGAAAAAAAAAAATGTTTAAAAATATCTGCTAAAGTAAGTTCTGAAGAGATTTTGAATTTTTTATTTATTTTTTTTTTGCCTTTTTTGAACATAAATTTGAACAGAAGTTTAAGTAGTTTTCCTGAGAATCTCTATCCTTTATATATGGGTAGTGGGTGGGCGTATTTAAGGACGTATATGTTTATGTAAGTATTTGTACAGATGTTACACTGCAGCACATGTTCAAAGTAGGAATACTTTTAGTCAAGATCTGCTGATGCATCTTGCTCTCATGTCTGAAACAGCATCATAAGTGGAATGGATGCAGTCATTACATAGGTCCAGCTCAGTGACTGCTCAGTCTGCTATCACTGTCTTTGACTTTCTGATAAAATTTGCATTCGTTTACCTGGTGAAAAGAGCAGCTACTTAGCTGGTAACATCCACAGAAAGGTGGTGAGTTATTTCATTTCTTCTTCAATGCAAGACAAAGGAAAGTATCCTCCTCTTACATTCAAGGTGTACTCTCCAAAGCAGTCCTTGATTTTTACCAGATTAACAGATATTTATCAGTTGTTCGTACCGAACTCCCTTGGACCTTGTAGATCGCACAAATCCTGGTTTAATTCCTAGATTTGTCTCCTTCCTGGCACCCACGGCTTCCTTACCTTACCTTTGATCTGAACGGGACTGTGCTCCAGGTCGCAGAGCAGCGTAGGCAGAGATTTCACAGTAGCAAATATCAGGTTGGGTAGGATGTGCGTCCAGTCTTTCTATAGATATTAAAGACTGTAATTGCTGGGTTTGCCCCTTTATCAAAGGTTAAAAGAAGTCTTAGCTTTGTAATTATACTTTTGGGCTAATCTGTCCAAGCAGAATACTTAGCATATGGTTTATGATCTTATTTACAAGAGCTCAATTCATTTAGGAAGTGAGAAGTACTCTAGAAACAATGTTGCTGGGAATGTAGACATGTAGATAAGTCTGTTAATATGTAATGAAAAAGGAAAGAAATAATAGATGCAACAGCACCTTTTATATGGAGCACTCACCCAGGAATTAGGAGACCTAAATTTAAATCCTAGCTCTGTTTTTTCACCCCTATGTAACATTAGGTAGTTGTTTATTTTTTCTTTCTCTCAATTCCACACCAGTAAAATGGAGGTAATATGCAATTTACAGAGAGGCTTAGAACAGATAAAGATTGCAAGACAGAAACACCAGGAGAAGAGACCCACACAAGCAGCACAGACAGACATATATATCATCATTATGGATTTTTCCCTCATGGCCCAGCAAGGTGGCTCTTTACATGTATAATTCCCATGGTAAAAATCATCCTAGTGAATTAGACATTTGTGTGCTGTGCCGAGAAATTCTCCTTATGTGAGAAATCTCTACCTAAATAAGAATGCTCTAGAGACACTTAAGGTACAAATAAAAAATGGTTATGTCAACTGCTGCGTATCTTTTAAGCAAGAGAAATGTTACTTTTTCACATTGCCTCAGTCTTTCTCCTGATTTAACTGTCAAAAAACTCCTCTGATCGCAACAGTGCTGTTGTATAGCTTGACCTGCTGTGCTGATTCTAAGTACTGCAATATATTTTAAGGTGGAATGAGCTGTGAGCATTTTAAATTAGGTTATGTGCCTTAAGGTGGCAGTTGCTGCTCCCAGGCATAATTAGAGTAATGAAATGAAAGCTAATTTAATGGTTACAATAAAAAGAGAAAAAATAGCGAGGTCTGGCCAGACCAGTTTTTATTCAAGTATCTGTTATGAAAGAATGGAACTGGATAATAAAAGTAATACTAGGCTGGAAATAATAATGTTTTTTCATATCGAGATATAGGCTGGGTATGCTTTTGGTGAGCTTTTTTCTTTAATATATATGTCATCTTTGCTATTTATAATCAGCACCAAAAATGTATTTCAGTGTTTTCTGCCATAAGGAGGCTGGCTTGGATTTATCTGAAATAAATTTTGTCAATAAAGCAATAATAATATGTAGATATACACACTTGAAAATATTTTAATGGACTGTTTGTCTCTCCTATCACCCTGTAGCAAGAGGGATTTATGGATGATGGCCTAGGGAAAAAAATCTTACTGGGTTCCAAAATATGTGAATTCTTTTTTTTTTTCTTCTTCTTCTACATATTTTTATCTATATATGATAATATTATCTTAGTAATTATTTAGGCCTAGTTATTGTTAGATACCTAGATATCTATATTATTGTAGATATTAAATTGGCCAATCTTAACAGAAGACAGATAAGTAACAATATATTCCATTGATACACTATAATTTCTCATTTGTTTCACATTTGGTATAGAATCCTAACTAGCCATGAACAAACCTTGATTTTAGAGGTAATGAAGAAATAAGCTACAAGAACTCAAGAAGGCAGCTGTCTTGTGTGATAGAAACACCTTTTAATATAGCGACTCTGTCCTAGAAACAGGTGACTGTGGAAAAAATGGCAACGTCCCCATGAGAGTTGTTAACGGAGGCTTCTTTTAAGCACACAGAAGAAACTCCAGCCACACTGCTTAGCACAGCAGTCTAAAGTTCACACAGATAAGGAGACCTTTTCTAGGATGTCATGTGCAAAACAATGCCTTTTAAAATAAAATGATAATTAAAATTGACATTTCTTACGGTGGTAGTGCTAGAAAGTGCTGTCGTTTGTAATGCAAATTCACAGTGGACCAAATTTTTTCTGCTGAATGCCTATTTTACATTCATCAAAATGACAATTAAGAATTTTAAGCAGCTCAAAACGTTCCAGACAACTCAATATGATTTCCTGGGCAGAACACCTAACACTTAAAAAGATTATTGAAGTCTAAGTTGCAAGTTAAAAACATTTCTGTGTAAACCTACTCACAGTTCTTATGTTTTCTAGGGTGGGTAATGTTGCATTAAGCAGAGCAGTACAGAGAGGTTAAACTGGGGCCTAGACCCTCCAACAAAATTCCAGAGGAATTGTCTGGGCAACAAGGGACATTCAGCCAGCTTAATGTGAAACCATCTAACTATATTACCAACAGCCACACTGGTCAAACTGTGACTCTACATGGTGATCCATAAATATATTTAGACGTGTGACAATTTGATATGTTAGAGAAGAGTTGACACGTGATATTTTTGCCTTGACTTTTCTTTATTCTTCCACACAGATAGGAATATATTTATATTTTGCAACTTCTTTCTGTAAAGCATTCCTATGATTCATTTTTTCCTAGTCATCTGCAAGTATTGTTCAAATAACTTATCACTTCATGTCCTGGTTATTAGTGCAACATCCTTTTCTCTGGTATTGACAATACTTACTTCATTGTCTCATTTCCATTCAGGATGATGCTGTTGAAGTCATGCCCTAGATTGTGTGATTGTCTCCTCCTCCTCCACTCAATGTAATATTAATCATTTTCCCTTTGTAAAGCCATATCCCACTTTTCCTGTCACCTTCTAGGAAGTAGTAATATCTTGACTTCTATCCCTAGTCTGACAATCACCTCCTTAAACTGTCTGTAGTGTTTTGGTGCCTTTTCCATGTTGTCCTTCATGTTCTCTATAACCACTGGCAAAAATGTTTTCTTTAAAGCTCTCCTGATGGGAGTTGGGCTGCTGATGTGCTGAGACCACTGACTAAATTGCTGACCAAAGCTGTGTCGTAGCTTCCTTGAACTGTCCCTGTTTTGTTTGTCTGTTGTTTGACGTCTTCTGCTATAAACCTTTCTGGTCAAGGACTGTGATTTATTTTCTTTGCACAGTGTGTTAAGGCCATAGACCGTAAGTGAGACAATATATATATATATTTTTTTTTCACAGTAGTGCAAGTAATAACTGTCTGAGACCGGACTATGCCATGCAGATCAACACCTTTCCACATGGCCATAAGTAAAACTCAGTAAATAGTTTTAACTTGTGAAATGTATTCTAGTATATACAGAAATGCATCTTCACTCACCTAAAAAAAAAAAAAAAAAAAAAAGAATAAAAATTATTTAAAAAGTATTTCCCTTCATGACTACTTGCTTAAGTGTGTAGCTTGAAATTTAAATGGGCACTTGAACTTTGGCTCGAACAAAGTCAGAGCTAGACAGCGTAATTCCAAATACTCTCCTGGGATATATATATATGTATATGTGTGTATATATATATATATTTACATGCAGATTTTGCTCCCATCAGAGGATGGATTTTGCCAGTGGTCCACTGGGACAATCATTAAAAATAAACTGAATTAACGTGTAATTGTTTTATTCCTGTATAACATATTTTATCTAGTTCTTTTAGTTATATAACTCACAGTAACTGTGATCTCAGCTTAGGGACTTTTTCCACTCCCTCAGGCAAGTTTTGGACCAGGTTCTCAATAGAGGATGTGCTAGTTTTGTCTGGTTTTAGCAATTAAGAGATGATCTGATTTAATTTGTATCATCAGGAGGCAAGGTTTTGCAACTCATCTTCCTCTGGCAGCTTCCAAGCCTCTTCCTGAACTTTGAACAACCGTTATTGAAAATGTGAGTCATGATAGCATATTAAATATTAAAACCAGTTTAAGATTTAATCCCAATTTATAGTGCAGCTTTGTCTAATTTACTGCATATTACACAATTTCCTTTACAGATAACTTTTAGTGTGCTATATAAATAATAAATCAGCCTCATGATTCTCAATTGTTCTAATATGGTTTTATATTAAACTTACATTTGCCATCATTTAAGTGTTGCTAGACCAATTTATTTTATTTTTCTTTTCCTTATTCAGCTTGCACATTTAATTCTTTTATAATGCTATTGGTTCTATCTGGAAAATTATGGGAATTCAAGCATTTTAAGATCTTTGTGAGCATTTCTTTTTAAGCAGAGTAGAAATAACCTTAGCATGTATAAATGATAAAGCAAAACTGTTGGTTCATTAGTTTATAGACATTCATCCCTAATAGGTGTCAATAATGCTGGTATCACTGCCTTCTACTTATACAATGAACTGAGAACACTAGATCCTCATCTTCCCAATGCTTGCACATGCCTTTCATTTTTGGTGTTAAGCATTTGCAGCTAGTGAGGTTACTTTGCCTTAGCTTCAAAACTTTAGGTAGAAGTGTCATAGCTGCCTAACTCTCAGCTGAAATGCACTGACCTAATTCACTTAGGCATTTAAAAATTGAATATGGTAGCTATGAACAAAACAAAAATATTACCAGCAATATCTGTTTTCTCTGTCAGGTGCTCTCTATGATGTGAACATGCCAAGATTTTATGATAAATATGTGCTTTTGTTTCACAGCTGGATGGGTAGAAAGTAGTAGTGGGAAAGTAAGAGGGAAGGTTGAGAAACAGAGGAAGCAAAAAAAAAAAAAAAAAAAAAAAGGAAGAAGAAAGATAAGTATGCATCTGCTCTGATGTTGATGAAATTCTTAGATCTGTGCCCAAATGAGTATGGTTTTATATGCTGGGCTGTCTTGTTCCTTCTCAGTCTCAGTTTCTATTTTTTTTCTGTTCACCAAAAAGATATAGATCTGTTGTGAGTAACGTATGGTGGGTTTAATTGCTGCCTCAAGCTGACTCCGTCTTTCATGTTTTTTCAGCATACATGCAGAATGTTGATGTTTATTTCATATTGTGTGCGGTAAGTGATGTTTTTCTAATGTTTAGACTGTAATCATTAACAGCAAGATTTTATCAGTGGGTACCGCCAACCATTTTTTTTTCAGACATAAAGGAATCTGTTTCTAAGGCCTGTTATATAGAGAGTAAGAACAAAATTCTGTAATCTTTTAAACATTTCTGATTGATGGATTTCTGTGTTGATGGATGAAAAAGAAATTAGGAATGATTTAACTAATGTTAATTTTCATATCATATGAACAAGGGCATAAATGTACAGAAAATAAGCACATTAAGGACAGAGTTTGGATCTTGAGAATGGCTAATTGAATATAGAAAAAAAATATGATTGTCTTTAGGGCAAGAAAAGTCATTAAAACTTGCTTTTCTCCTAAATAAAATGAAAAAAAAAAAATCTGAGAGCAGAAGAAAAAAGTGGCGTATTATACAAAGAGGGTAAAGCCTATGGGTATTCTAGAGAACAGAACTGGAGACATAAAAGAAGCCAACAAGAAATAATGATGTGTTTAAGGCTCAATTTTTTATTCCTTTGCACTGAACAGGTGGTTCTGACATTATACACATAAATATTTTATTTCAAGCACTCCTTCAACCTAAGTGTAAACTTGGAGGAGGAGGAAGATGTTAAATATTGAATACTGACTATTCTGATAAACTCTCTTCTAAGAAAATGAGTATCTATAAACTTTTACTCTGTTCTTTAGACATTCATGTGTAGAGTGTGCCTGGGATGTGACCCGTTCATCATATCAAAGCCTGGTGCCTTGTTTCTGCAGCAGTTTTGCCTGACATCCATATGAATTAGGATTGAGAATCATGAGGTTTCACAATCTCGTTAATTGAATAAAAGTCATATAGTCAGGTACAGCACCTGCTTCTCACCCTAATGTAAGGACAGCTTACAGAACCATTCACAGAAGAAACTGCAATGTGATGTGTTGTGGGGATTGCAAAGGGCTAAGCACTTCTGAAAATCCATCCTGTTTTTGTTATTGTTCTTGTTTTTATTTTTTAACTTTTAATACCTCAGCATTACCTGAAAAAAGTGACAAGCTTGTTTTCTGGGTACAGGAACTAGCTGAAACTCTTACATTAGCAGTCCAAAGATCCAAATCCTGCCTAGTCTATCAAAGAATCGGCAAATATCAACTTTGAGTTGTGTAATTGCTTCAGAACTTCCTGAGTAAGGAAAACTTTTGTGAGAAATCTTCAAAAGAGAGATTGGCATGTCTGGTCATCATGAGGTGAAGATGAGTCAAGAAATGAGTCCAGGATAACAAGCTCTCTGAAGCTGAAGAAGCAAGAGGCAGAGCTGAGACAGTTAAGGTGACAGATGCAGAGGAATGGTACAAGGGAGCTGTAACAGCACCCAGATATGCCACAGTAGGCCAAAGAAGAAGGTAGCAGGATTCTAAACACTGAAGCAGGGAAATATCAAGAAAGCTGTGATCTAAATGACAGAAGCAAGGAGGGGAAGGTTGTGAGTAAGACATGCATCCGAAATACATTGGGGACCACTGAAATAGGAACATCAAGATCATGCTGATGAAATTATATTATATAGCTTTGGTGTTTTCTAAAGTTACAAAGTAAGGTGTTTACCTCCTTTGGGGTGCTATGGCTTGACATACTTCTTTTCGTCTGCTTTTACCAGGTTTATAGTAAAGTTGCTTAGCACTTGAGGTGACTCATGTAAAGAAGAGAAGTAGTCTTATTGTAACAGTGACATGCAGTAGTTGGCAGGAAAAATTAAGCAGACAGCATTTTCTTACAGTGGCATTTGGAGGTGCTATTGAACCCAGTTCCTAGGGGAGATGAGCTTTAGGCCGTTTATCACTTCTGGCACAGAATGTATCGTGGGCACACTGAGAGCAACCACAAAGCAATGATGCATGAGTTACAGTTTCTTCTGTAAAACTTTACTTTGCACTGTTATTTTATCACTTGCTCATTCTGTATTCTATTAAAATGGGAAGGGAGTTTTTCCTTGCTCTTCTCCGTTATTCTGAGCCTAGATAGTACATAAAAGCAGAGAAAGGAGTACTTACACCTCATTTGACATCATTCTCCTTCACACAGTGTTCTCCATCGAACTGCCAAAAAGAAATGGGGGACAGAGGCACTTTACCCTACCTGATGTCCCTTGGTACAAGGAAGCCTTATGAAGGAGACAGCGAGGAAGTGAGCAAGATGCCTGATGTTGTAGATGGGCTCAAGACTGACAGGCACAGCCAAAAGCAGTCATGGGGAGCTGGGAGGAGGGGAATCCAGATTGTGGGGGAGTAATTACAGGGGAAAGGGGCCTGTCATCTTTGTTTTCTTTCTTAGATTTCTAAATGTTTTATCTCTGAAACTTATAGGCAAATGACTAGTGTATTTGGACCTTGATTAGTAGCAGCTGGAAGAATAGTAGGTCTGTACAACAGTCTGTGACCTTTCTAATTTTCTAGCCATGGAAAATTACTAAATAATTAGCAATTGCATCATCATACTAAAGACCTTCCATAGGCTGTACCTCTCTTTCAGAAGAGCTGGTGTACAAAAAACAGTGAAGACATTATAGACAGATGTAAAAGAAGAAGAGATTTTAGTCAAGTATTGAATTAACTAAAAATAAGAACTGCTAGATTATTGATGATTTAACCAATAAATATAACTTAGTGAAAATTAAGGGGTTTTAGGGTCTGTGTGATAAAATACCTAAGGAGTTTTATTTCAGCAAGCACTGAGTATTTTTTGTTTCTTATTACAGAATCTAGTATATAAACAAGTTTTATGTTGTGATTTACATTTTAGCAGAGACATTACATGCATACAGTGGCACACCACTGAAGCATTTATTATATTACTATGAATTACTCCAATAAGCGTAGTCAGATTAGGAGGAACAATTCATGGGTAGCTGTAGTAGCCTTTTCTCTGTATTGGGCAATGCAGTAATGCAAAGGTCACAGAAACTGTTTTCTGTGCTGACTGAAAACTTGTCAAAGAAACTGATTTTAACTACTCTTTCTTATCATTTGTCTCTGTGGTATCTAAACACAGTTCTCATACTTCAAGAGAAAATGTGCCCTTCTGAGTTACATCTGAAACAAATGCCAAGATATGGCACTCAGGGGTGTAAAATACCCTTGGGGGCTAGTGGTTCCATGTTTTAACAAGGTCATAAGCTTCTATAACTATAACCTTTGTCATATGTCTGTGAGTAGGTCACAGAGTTCAGTCTCCTGCCAGTGCTTCTGAGTCACAACTTCGTCACTGAAGGCACGCGGTGGCTGGCAGTGTCAGCTTTAAGATGCAAAGTATAATGCTAAAGCTCTGGCCACCTCTGGTCATTAAAATTCTCATGGAAGCTTATTTTTGTTACAGATGTAGTTATCAATCCAGTCTGCTGGCAAACTTCCAGCTTGGGTCAATTACATTCAGCAAAAGTTTCCCTGTGTAGAAAAGTTATTGTTCCATAATGTGGAGCATTTGATTTGCTGTGGAGGTGACTGACACTACTTTGATGGGTGAGTTCTTAGGATAACTGATGCTCAATAAAGTCATTTTTAGACATAACGAATGGAATACATCACCTTTCTCTAGAACTGCATATTTCTGAATTACGGACTCTTTAATTGTCCCTACAGTGTCTGGTTGTGAACAAAAATTGGAAGGCCAAGGTAACTTCTGGAGAGATTTAGTGTTGTTACCATTTAGAGTCAAGATTTTCATTTTGATATTTTAAGTTTATAAATATTCTTCCTTGTTTTTTTTGTTTGTTTGTTTTTTAAAACTTTAAGTACAAAGGGGTTTGATGTTGCCCTTAAAAGTGAAAAGATTTTTATAGCTGAATTATTAACAAATTTGAGGACATTTTTTTCCAGATCCACACTCTATTTATGAAGAAGCTTCTCTGTACCACAGTCCTATTTTTATTATTAATATCTATTATTTAAGACATTCCTTAATATTTCACAGCTATTATTTATCTTTCTGTATATTTCTAAAATATTTGTGGAATTGTCATGTTTTCTGTGGGTATTTCATAGTCAGATCCTCAGTCTCTCCAAGCGTTCTGCACATTGATCAATAATTTTTATGCACTGTCGTAAGAGCGGACTGCAGCAGTATCACAGGGCTAAATTCTGCTTTTATATCAGCATAAAGTGAGTGAGTGCTGATTGTGCTTATTTGAAGTCAACTTAGTTTGCTGAAGGTTAGTGGCAGGCAGCAAGATAAGCGGTCAGATTTTCTAATAAAGGTAGGCTTAAATTCTTCAAAAGACAGCACGTTTTGTCTCTGGAGACTTGTAGTGCTATCCTGTAACCCCAGATGAACCAGAAGATACTGCAGGGTTAGATTCAAGGCTGGCAGTAGAAGCACTACATTGGTATTGTGCGTATAACCACTATGCACTGTGGAAAGAACCAGGGCATCAGATACAGTGCGTGTCAAAAGAAATGAAGCACATTTGTCAGAACAGTTCTGATCTTCCTTTCTGGGGGCTGAGTGTTTCTATAATGCGTATATGGTTTATATGTATATAAGTCAGTATGTGTGTATATATCTGATATTGCTATAATCAGGGGATTAATCACTTGCAGACTTTACTGTCAGCATAATACTAAGAGGTGTCATTTTGAAATCTAGAAATCTAGATCTCCAGATCTCCAGGCTTCTTCTACTGGATGTTGGCTTTTCTTTCATAATTGTTTATCCTAGTGCTGCTGTTTAATTCCTACAAAATTTTTCCTGCTAAGTGATATTCTAGCATCAGTCCAGAAAGCTGATCAGTTCTCTGTGGATAGCAGCTTCAGAGCTATCAAAACATCTGTGGGATGTATCTGACAACATGGCTGAATTTCTAAGGTAACCATAAGAGTTATCCAAGCCACATGAAACTTAGCAGGAACATGCTTGTAAAAGCTTTTAAGCAGCAACCCACAGTGTGATTGCCTCTGATCATTCTGAAAGAAACTTTGTTCAAGATTTTTCAAAGACTGAACATTGATCGAATGTATTATTTGTGATGCAGAACAAGTGTGTTTACATCATGATGCCTGGAGGAAATTTGAACTTTGGTGAGATTTTCTTTAATGCTTTTACTCTATTATTTTCAGCTTTAAAAATGCATGTGGGCATGCAGATTGTTTATCTGGACAAACTGCAGTCTTATTTGTAAACTGGTGGTTTACACTGGGTTTGTTTGTGCCCCTTCATAATTAAAGTAACCATTGAAGGCAGGGGGGCTAACCAGGGTAGAGTATTCCATGACAGTCCCAGACATGCAGAAAACTGGGGGATACGACCAGCATGTAACAGTGTTGTTAGGGTTTCGTTTCAATGTTATTTAAATTGTTGTTTCTTAATGTTGTAGTGCAGGCACTAATCAAGCCCTCTCATTTAGTTTATCCCCCTTCTTTCATAAGTGTCCTTTGCTCAATGGCTAAAATTAAGATATTCTGCTGAAATGAAATCAAGAGATGTGTGGATTTGTGGGTTTGTTTGTTTGTTAATTTGTTTTTGTGTGTTTGTTTTTGAAATGGATGATATAACTGGTTACTGACTGGGATTAGATGTGATGAATCAAAATTAGCAGATGACTTGATGCAGATTCCAAAGTATCTAGAAGTGCCACAGGTTCTTCATTATGTTGATTCACTAAGCGCGTGCAAATCAAGGTATGGATGTGATGCAGAAATAATTCTTGACTTTGAGGACTTAAAGCATGTGCACTCAAAATGGTCCCTCTTGGCTTTAAACACACATTTAGTATTTTGTAAGAGTATTTCTTTTTGCTTCATATCTATGGTACATAATTTGCAAATAATTTATGTAGCAGTATTTACATATTAGAGCTGCTTTGTGTAATTCCCCACAAGATAGTCAAGTCAAATTTCATTTTTGTTATGTTTTCAACAAGTTACACTTAGGAATTGCTCACCTTCTTGAGTTTTATGAAAATCCTTTTGAAAAAATTTCAGACAAATCTCAAAATGGTATGAAAGGTATAACTGTGGAAACCATTAAGTTAGAATAAGACCCTAAAAAAATCAATGCATTATCATCATTCAGTGGAAAAGAGGAGATACAGTCAGAGAATTCTGGGATTCATTTCATCTCAGCTGTTTTTTTCTAACATAGTTGAAGAAAAAGAGCATAATCTGAAAATAACAACAAAAAACACCTCTGTCAATCCTGTTTAGCAAATATGTCCAACGACCTCAAGTGTTTATCATGTGTTCCTTACTCATGCAGGCACTGAATCAGTGAGATTCATGTGCCAGACATGGTGTAATGTGAATGCCACACATACTTCAGGCTGTCAAATAGTAAAGATCTAGTCCCCAGACTGTGGCAGGACTGCGACTGATATGGTGGGGAAAAACCTATTCACATATCATGCTGTATTAATGTATGCAGTATTGCCAGATCATATGGGCCCATCTAACTCTTGCCTACATTTTCAGAAGAATGACCGTCTTTCTGGGTTTGTGTCTGCCATGAAGTAATTTCTCATGCACACAGGATGTTTTAGCCAGCTGTTTAATAGTTCCTTTTTTTTGTGAACAGTTGAACAAAAATAATTCCAAGTATTAATATCAGTGACCAAAAAGACAATCATCGGTGTTCACAAAGACAACAGAATTGTACAGAGTATCCAGTAATGGAGACAGTTGTCATCTCTAGTGGAGGCATTAAAATATATAAAAAGGAAAACCTGACTTTAAACAGCCTTTATGACTGCCATGCCTTGGGAAAGCTGGGAGCCTGTTTAGCTCACGGTATAATTTAGAACAGCCTTATGGTTACTGTCAACTGTACCAGCTCAATCAAGGGTGGTTGGAGCACTGCAGGGTGCCAGAGGATTCCCTGAAAAGTCCTTCCAATCCATAGACCAAGAAAGGTCTGGCACAAGGCTGATATGGCTGGCTGTCAACTGCTCAGATTTCCTGATCAAACATCAGAACAGATGTTCAGAGAGGTGGTAGAGTCTCCATGATCGGAGATTCCCATACATTGACAGGGCATGGTCCCAGACAACCTCTGTTGGGTGCCTCTTCTTGAGTAGAACTGAAGTGGGACTAGAGTGGGACTAGATGATCTCTAGCCTCAGCCATTGAGGGTGTGATCCTGTGTAATCCTCACCTGTTCTTCTGCCTACTATTAGCTGAAAGTTTGACTTGTTTTTAAATGACAAGCCTTTGGTAATGTTCTGTACAACATTGTTGTCTTCAAATTGGAGAGGATGGATGGATGGACCACTTGCTGGGAGGCTGGATGGTCACTTTCAAAGAGTTGTGCTCAACAGCTCAATGTCCTAGTGGAGACCAGTGAAAAGCGGTGTCCCTCAGGGGTCTGTGTTGGGACCACTATTATTTAACATTTTTGTCAGCAGTATGGACAGTGGGGTTGAGTGTACCCAAAGCAAATTTGAAGATGACACCAAGCTGTGTGGTGGAGGGAAGGGATGTCATCCAGAGGGACCTTTATAGGCTCAAGAAGTGGGCCTGTGCAAACCTCGTGAAGTTCAACAACACCAAGTGCAAGGTCCTGCAAAACCCATCCTGAGACTGGGAGCAGCCTCTGCCTCTACATGAATGCACACTCAAATTCTTCCTTTGTTTTAAAGAGCTTCAGGTAGTGATAACATAAGGATCTCATAATAGCATATAGGTATTTTTCTTACTCAGGGAGACAATAATGGAGGTCCTATGCAGGTCCAACTAGCTATTGTCTGAGGCAGGGTGCATGCAGGCAGGGCCAGTGAGGTGTACAAGGCAAGAAATCAGGTGTGGGTTTTATGTTGTTGCAGGTTTTTTTTCTTTTCCATTATGCCTCCAAGACTCCTCTAGAGATTTCTCTTGAAAGTTTTCATGTTTTATGTTGGGCTAATAATTTGTAAAGCATAGCTTCACTGTGAGCAGGAGGACAAGAAGCAAAGGAAAATTGTTTTATATTCTTATTTTTCAACTTTATACATTTTTCTTATCAAGTATTCACAGTTTGCTTGAAGTGAAGAACAGTATGATAAATTCATTTTTGTTTTGTTTTCTTTATAGCATAGTACTTGCCCTGCAGTGAGAATCAGCATCTCTGGATCACTTGTTAGCTGTAAGTGCATTCATTTGAATTTTACCATCGATCTGCTCAACCCTATGACTCACTTTTGTGGTGTTTCATTTCTAATACACTGCTTATATACTCCAAAGTGTTGTGAGTTTTTGTTTGTTTGTTTTGCCTTTTTTTTTTTTCTGTTGCCCACTTTAATCTTTTCCTAATGAATAAGTTCAGAACAAAAAACTGCCTGCATGGATCAATATCTTAAGTAGTAATTTTGCAAGCAGACAAAATGCCATGTTTCTGAAGGGTAAACTGATGAAATTTTAGTTTGCAGACAGAATAGAATCCCATTTACTGGGAGTTAAAAGATATGGGCCAATATACCCAAAGCTGCTTGAGTAAAATACAGATCACTGGGGATAGATAAAAGTTTCTGAAGTATTTTAAAAAATGTCTTGTCTTAATGTACAGCTAGACATGGAACTGAGGTCTTTAACTATTTTGAAATGTTAAAATCATTAATGTGATGTCATACTTCTCTTCAAAATGTTCTAAATCTGCTCTTTGGTGAACAGCATGCAGAGGGGCAGTGCAGACACTTTCCCAGGCACCTGAATTCAGGGATAGGACACAACTGGCTTACCGAGTGGACTTACATATGATGTTCATAGGATATAGAGGAAACAGTGGTACCTGTTCTTGGGAAGCTGCATGGATGAAATGTCAGGCTTAAAATCAAACTGGTTATGTAGTGACCTTGGAGAAAGTGTTATTTGTGTTTCACCTAACAACGTTTCAGAAAATATGTTAATTTTCCTCCATGGCTCGTAGTTACATTGCCTGTGTGCTACCTTTTAATGGAGATGTGGCCTCTGTGCCATGAACTATCCTTGGCTTGAGTGCCAGTATTTAGAGGATTCCTTTGGACTATCAAATACAGTCACAATACTTACCATTTTACTTATCCAAAAGAGATTGCAGAAAATCTTCACTTTTCTTTTATTGTGGAGGTTAAATTATAAAATATACCAGTGTTGAGACTCTCTCTCACAAAAATACATCTACTAATAAAAAAATAAAATTCAAGTGGCCTGACCTCTCATTAGTGTATATTCTGAAAGAACACTCTGTTCTTTTGCGGGGCACAGGTGTTGTTTTTCTTTCCCTATCATGCTTAGAGGCAAACTTCAGATGTGGAGGGGGTTTGAGGGCTGTTTTGAAACTGAATCATAAATGCAAATGAATAATAAGAACACAGTTAATGTTAGAGAAACAAATATAAATATTGTACAAAGAGAAATCTGTGGCATTGGAGTGTATACATCAGGCTATCAAGACATCATGTAGTTGTTTCATTTATTCCAACTTCTTTTCATCCTGTGAACAGCTGTCCCTTTATTTCTAAAAGCTATTTTAATGTGACAAGGGTGTTTTTAGTTTAATCTGCTACAATAGTCCTTTTGTCTCCTTGTCATACTTTCCAGCTTTAAAATATTAATCCAAGCTAGCAAAGAGAATTTTTGATGTATTCTAAAATCCTGAATGCAATGTATAATTTAAAAATAAAAACACTTTATTAGGTTATGTTCATATTCAGATCCAGATATGTTTGGCTTGATTTAGGCTTCTACTTGGAGATGTTTTTAAAGAAATAAATATTTATTGGGTATTAACCATCTCCCTAAGCACAGCTATTTACTACACTGTTAAGTGCCCTTTCTATGCCTAGTCTATAGAGGTGCTGAATCTTTGCATTCCTGTGGTAATTGTTTAAACTCCTAGCCCTATCTGTAGATTTCACATTCAGTTCCTATCAGGATGAAACTCCATATATCCTTGGGTTGTGTTCTCCTGGGGTACACATGGCAATGCAAGTCTAGCTGAAACACTCTTCAGTCCCAAAATCAGAAAGTTCAGCACTAACTTTGCTTATATAAATATGCATCTATCTTGAAAGTGATTTACTAGCCAAAAAAATGGTTGTGACTTGCTTTGAAAATTTAGAGTAATCAATTCCCCTTCAGATATACAAGCAGCTTTTCTTGTTATTTGTAAATTAAATTTCTTGGTATATAGGTAAGAGTATTTCACAGAGAAAAGATTCCAGAAATAATTCATAATGCCACTTTCTACTTTATTATTATTATTTGCAGCATATTTGCAATTAAAAACTATAAGGCAGGAAGTAATTTGGAATTTTCTTGCATTGTGCAACTTGACCTCACTGGTCAGAGGTTTTTTTTCAGGAGGAAAAGAAGCAAAGAGGAAACTGCTGGGATTACCTGTTTGTAGCATTTGCCATTGTAATTGTTTTGCAAATGGCAAACATAGGGTAAAACACATGAGACTTTTTATAAGGGATGCTTTCCAGTGGTAGAGCTGCATTATGTGATTAGTTGAGGAACTCTCCTGTTCCAGGACTTGCAGGGTAATCCAAGGAGGAAGCCAGCCAGTGTCTTTTGTTGCCAGCATGGCTGGTCATCCTGAGACCTGGCTCTCCAGCTCCCAGCGAGGCTATGATGGCTGGGGTCTCAGGCAAGCCTTTGTTAAGTTGTACCTGTGAGCATGCTCCTCGTCCCTCAGTTCTCTGAAATGTGCATCTTGTGTCTCCTGCTATGCATGTGGCCTAGCAAGCCTGCTGCTTCTTGGCTCGTATGGGACCAAAATGCACTGTCTACAAGGCTAAGGAAAGAAATGTGACAAACTCAAACTCCATGGTGGAGAGCAGATTTCTCATCAGTGATCATGTTAGGATCAGTAGCTGATCGCTTTGTGAGATCAGCACTTTACTGAACTGTATTCAGACTGGAAGTCAGGAACCATAACATCCCGAATGATATGCTTAGGACACAAGTGATTATCTGCTTAAGTGTAAATGCACAATAAAGTGTTTTAATTCAGTTCAGGGGAATTGCTTTGGTTTTAGTTTAGTTTTCTGGAACAGAGTGTTTGCCAGAAGGTTCTCTGACTTATTTGGCATTTGAGGCAGAACAGTTTGTACCTAGGAAAGTTTGTTCTCTTTCTTTTTTCCATTGCTGTAATATTCTTCAAGAAAGGCCTATCCATTTGAGATATCTGTGCCTTTCTGGCAGAATTATGTCAATGAACAGCAGAGCTTGCCCTTCTTGTAAGCATTTACGTTTATCCACACTTAGTCTTTCATCTGCCTCCTCTTTGAACCAGCCCCTGATTTTCAGTTGTCCTCTTTTTGGTAGAGTCTCTGCTGGACCTGTTTCAAGGGAATTGAGATTGCATTTCCTCTTCTCAACACAGGAATAATGTTCCTTGCACTATTGCCTTGTTAGTCTTTTTGTTGTTATTTTTAACAAAACTTATTTGTTTTGATGGGTCATGACTTAAAAATTAAGCAAATAAATACTTCTCAAACTTATAAATACATTAAGCAAATAAATACTTTTATATTATACTTATGTATATATTATAAATAGATAAAGGCAAAGTCCACCCCCATGTGTAGAGACTTTTGTTTTCTTGAGGTTTTTAAGGCAGCATGAAATGCAATAAAGTGAAGGCCTGAATGTGCACTAACATGAAAATTAGAAGAGAACGGTGAGTGTGCTGTCTCACATATCCTCTGATCATGTTATGATGTGGTGACAGAGGGTAGCCACAGGAACTGCAGCAGCAGACAAGCTTAATACCCTTTTGGTTCCTGTAAATGTATTGTGATAGAGGCCAGATAACTGGATTATTTGTTGAGTTTTTCTGGCCTGATGGATATTGTTTAGAAGAATCAACTGAATTTCATGCGTAGTGAGGATTTCTCTTATGTCCATACTTGGTATCCCAAGGTAAGTAAGCAATGTAGTGAATTGTTTACCATATCTGTATGTTAAGGAGGGAACAGCTGGCTACTGCATAAGTTAACAGCTGGAGGTGGCAGAAGATGTGGTGTTTGATGATCAGGAAATGCTGATGTGGAGGAAAGACCTTACCTTTGCATGTAGATTTGGGTTGTGATAGAACCAAAATAACCACAGTGATTCACACTGGAATTTTTAATATCTCCTTTAAGATAAATAGCAAATTGGGAGCAGATTTTGAAAGGATGTTTTGTAAGAGGACAGAGGAGAGAAAGAAGTAAATTTCATTTTAGCACGTAGTTTTAAAATTCCTGTAATAATAACTTCTGTGAGGATGATGAAATATGAATCATGACTTTATTACTCATTACACACCTGAGATACTTTTTGACTCTTTTACCAAGGCCTTGTGTTAGCTTTCTGTTCTGGCTGCTGTCTTCCAGTTTGGGAACTAACCAAAGCATCCTGAGGTGGATGTGAACAAACTGACTTTTGGGAATGGTCTCTCATAAGATGCTTGCCTTTGAACTCAACGCTTTGCATAAGCTGGAGGTAACACATGCTTAGGCTGAAAGTTAACGTGCAATGGTAGTGGACAAAAATGCAGAGCAAAGTGGACAGAGAAGGGAATGAGAACTCTGTAAAATGTCATCTAAAGCAGGACTTTCCAGCTCATTGGACCTCTATTTGCTGCATGCTCAAGAGAGTACTGGAACAACAGAAAGCTCTGCATCAGTGTGTAGGAAAGAAAAAGACAGCTGTTGTGCTGTCTTCAACTAAATGAAACCTGATTGCTAGGTTGGTTGCCCTTCTCCAGTTATTAGAATGACCATCTGGGAAGTCAGTAACAATTAGTCATTGTTTGGCCAGATAGTGCCAGGAATCAGCTGTCTACATGGAGCTGCAAATAAGCTGGGGCTTAGTGCAAAATAAAAGGGGAATTTATTTATTTATATCTTTTCCAGGACAGAATATAGATCTCTGAACATGAGGGGGTAGTTTTATCCTCTAAAATAAGAATAGATACAGAAGAACTATAGCTTTTAAACATGAGCTATGGCTCCCTTTTATGTCAAAGAAACCATTCTCAGACCTTCATCCTATACCCTGTTATAATGGCCAAAGACCCCCACTTGTACTGGACCTAGGTATGCTTCTGCTACTTGGAAGAGAGGAGTCAGAACAGGGGTTGT
Organism: Oxyura jamaicensis; assembly: GCF_011077185.1. Classification (NCBI taxonomy): domain Eukaryota; kingdom Metazoa; phylum Chordata; class Aves; order Anseriformes; family Anatidae; genus Oxyura; species Oxyura jamaicensis. The sequence continues at coordinate 11,692,091 of NC_048912.1, forward strand.
GTGTCTTGTGCCCTTCATGCTTAATGCATTTCTCTTACATACTACTATCCATCAGAGCATGGAAGTAGTAGCTAAAGTAGCTGGAAGAGAAGCAATGAGAAAAAATGACAGATCGTTGGCTGCCTGAATCTATTGCTTTTAGCTGTTGGGGGGGGGGGGGGGGGGGGGGGGGGGGGGCCGGCCGTGGTGAGGAAAGATGATTGCATTTGCAGAAATACACTTGTGTATGGGTGGTGTAGTAGAAAAGATTCACAAGACCTCTTTTCCCCTACAAAATGTGGCTGTTTCAGCTTAATAGAGGAAGGAATTTTGGTCCTTTTGTCTGTCTGCAGGTAATACAACAATGACCTCAGTAAAACACCCCAACCCTGCTTCTGAGCTGCAAATTTGTGTAGTGGCTACTGCACACCAGCGCTTTCTACTCAGGTTCAGAATGTCAAAGGCTTTTGTGCTCATCTCTGATAAAACTGTTTGTTTTTCTAATGAGATAAATTAACAAATTTCAAAGGCTTCCTTATTGAAAAAAAAATGCTGTGCAGCCACCTGCAACACCCTGACCTGTATTGTTTGCTCTGTGTTAGTCAATTATTGTTTTAAAAAAGAAAAAGTGTTATATACTTACCCTATTGTTTTTAATCCTTTAAAAGTTATTGGATTTCATTTTATTTTATTTTTAATCCTTTAAAAGTTATTGGATTTCATTTTATTCATTTTTCATTTCTGTTTGGACTTAGCATCTTTACATTGATTTTGTTTATTTTCTTATTTCAAATAACCTTTTTTTTCTGTTGATTTGTGTGTAGTTTTGGTTGCTTACCTTTCTTTTTTCTGCTTAAAATATATGAGTGTATATTTATTTTCCATTCTATTTCTTCCTTCTTTTTCTATTATTATAGTTGTGTATGTTGTTATATCTTATCAATTTTATCCTCATTTTAGAATATGTCTCCTGTGCCCTGTAAATTATAAATGTTTGGTAATATCTTGTTGCAAGTTGTTTCCTGGTTTATTTATTATATTTCCTAACAGAAAAACAGCTTTTGTTGGGATGGAAGAAGTTTTTCATTCCAATGTGCTCATGTAGCAGTTCATGCTATACAGTTACTAACAACAATAGTCTGTATCTAGGATACCTTAATTTAAGCACTCTAAATTATTCAGTTTTAAACTTAGAGGTCAACATTAAAATTAGGAGAATTGGTAGTAAATTTCCTTAGAGATAAATTTGAAATATACCACCTACATAAATATATTACAGATTTCAAAATGTCCACATGGAGGTAGATTTTACACATCCTCTGGTGAAGCTTTGAGAACCCCAGTGCAAGTACAAGCCCGCTGTTGGTGACCTAAAAGTAGGAAAACTCAGTGTTCAGGTGTGCACTCAATGTTTTCAAAATGATTTGGCTTGTCTGAATAGAATCAAGTGTATGAGAGGAAAATAGGAAATACAATTCAGATATGAAGGATATAAGGAAAGTGAAGTGGCTGAAGTGTTCATGGTGAAAAAGCATTTTTAATCTATAAAGCAGGTTTCAAGGTTAGTCAAGTGTGCCAGTTCATTTATTCTAAAGCTCTTATTGCTTAGATTTTAATAATCATTATGCACTATGATAGATTATTGTTAATAAGAAATGTATTGGATAAAATGAATAGGTAATGGTATCACTTTTTAAGTGCTATTGAATGCGTTCTTCAAAATGGAATTAAACAGTTTGAACCTTATGTAATTTTTCTCAGTAGGCTGAGTGGTAACCAGGAAGAGAAGAGTAGAAATTGAAATGTTTGTTGCTTCCCCTAAAAATCAAGTTTTTCCACTGTTGTGGCCTTACTAATTAGAATCAGAAATGGAAGTCTGAACCTTGTTCTCATCTATACAGGCGGCAGAGACTTGGATGAAATAGATGCTTTAGTATAAAGATAATGCATGGACTGCAGACAGGCATCATTTAGTTGCTGGTAATTTATCAGATTTACTCTCTTGTCTGGTACAAATAGGTGTGTACTGCCAAAGTCAGCACGTCAAAGGTTAGTAAAGAAAAATCTTTGATATTATTGCAGTTCCATTGTTCCCTACTACATATTTTTTGTAAAAAGAGCAGTTATTGACAATTTCTAGAAATAGTGGATAAGATGTCAAAATAGGTGATCCCGTCAAATGCACTGTAAATAGCATCTCAGCTGTTCTGAGGAATTCAAAAAGCTCTTTGTTTCATCTACAGTTTAATTCTTAAGTAAGCATTTAATAACGGTTGACTTTTTCTCTCCTGTGGGAGACTGAATATTCTCACGGTGTCTTAAAAACCTCGGATAACCTCCTGCCCTGCCTGCAAATAAGACACTTCAGCAGATAGCTGTGACAACCCCATCTCCTCTCCCATGTCCTGTCAGTGCTGATTCTGCACAGAAACTGGAGCAGCCGCGCAACATTGCACTGCCAAGAAGGAGCTGGCCCAAGACCTCTGTTCCTGGCAGGCAGAAGCAGTGGGGTCTTCCAACTGTAGACACAGCAAACATGTTGGAAGGGTAGCAGGGGAAAAGTGCAAGAAAAGAGACAGAAAGGGAAAGGCTCCCCGAAATCCCTGGATTCCCTCCCACATCTTCTCCCTGAATTTGCAGGGATAGACACCAGATGGCGATGGCCACTCTGCTTTCCGTGTAACTTGGAAACATACTAAAAATCCAAAGTTTCTGTGTGTCTTCTTAATCAAGAATGTATCTTTGATCCCTCAAGTTTCTGTGTGTCTTCTTAATCAGGAATCTATCTTTGCTCTGATAGGTGGTGTGCTAGGCAATGTCATCTTTGTGTGTTCAGTTCTCTTGAACTTATATTCTAGTTGCAGCAATCTATTTAAAATGAGAGTGATTTCCTGTGCAAGCATGCTCTAATGAACCCCAATGTCCTCCAGCTGTTGGTTGCTGTGGGTGGTTGTCCCTGTTTCTCACCTTCTGCCTCCCTGATAGAAAAGGAGGCGATGAGCAGAAGGTGGCTTGGTGGGATCTGGCTGTACATGGAGCTGGTGAAACATCTGAGCAGTGAAGAATGTGGCCCTTCAAATTTAATGTCAGGATGTTGTCTTGTCAGTTCTCATGTGGATAGACTTGAAGCAACATATTATGCTGCTGTCCAAATACAGTACCTAATTCTTCTTGACAAAATTAAGTGATTCACTCAGGGAGTAGGACTCTCTAGTGATTTTTTTTTTTCCTCTGCCTGTTCCAATGCTATTTTTAAAAAGAGTTATAGTTACATAAAAGCCTTGCTTAAACCACTGGCAATCCTTTGTGTTATAAAGTGAGATAATTCCTTCACAACTAAACCCCAGCGGCAAAGGATAAGAAGTGAAAGGTATTACATGATGCGCATGCACGTGTGCTTTGTCACTGCGATATCTACAAAGGGCCCCTTTATCTTTTCTCTTGCTCAGCAATCCCGTTGGGCTGCAGAATAACAGCAATCAAGTCACCTGACTGGGGCAGATTCCCTGTTTGTTGGCTTGCTTTCTTCTGAAATTCTTTTAGTGTATCAAACTCTCTGTGGTACTGACATGAGCAGAAGTCTGTTTAGGAGTGTTTTGGAGTAAATAATCTCATTGAGGCATTGAAGGAAGCTGTTGCCTTCCTTTTTTTCTAGCTGCATGTTGGCCACATCTGCTCCTCCTGGGTGAGCACAGAAATCTTGTAATGAAGAAGTGCAGTGGGGGGCAGAGCACTGCGTCTTGGTAGCATGGCAATATAGAGGCTGCATTTCATATTCAGATTCAGTTCTTGCTAGTAACGTGCTCACAGACCAAGATATGTAAATAGCACAGAACAAACTGCTGGGAAGGGTTTTGTTTGTTTTAACAACCTTTCTAATATTTAGTGATGCTGAAATGACCAAGTTTTAAAAAGCAATGAAATTATGGTCTTTTGACTGTGTTAAAAAATAAAATAAAAAAATCTGAAAATCTAACTTGTACTTCAGACTACAGATTCAGCTGCCCGAATGGAAAATAGTAAGTGCTAAACAATTTCAAAGCCTAGCCCAGGCTCGTGGAGACTTAACAGTCTCTCAAGGTGGTTCTTAATTGTCAAAGGAGCAGATTTTTCCTGGACAGCTTGGATGTCTCCATGAATCAAATTTCAGTGATGTCAGAAGAAGGTGCTCTCTAATGCAGTGTTTCTGTAAGGACAGTACAAAAAGTTGGCATTTTTTGGCACAAAGTTGCAGGGAAAGCTATTATTTTTCAGTCCCTATTACTTCTGGCTCCAGTTTGCCAGAGTAATCTTGGTGTTTCTTCTTTTGTTCTTCGATCTCCTTTACTGATGCCCCTAAGCAAAGAATACATGGTGTACAACACCTACAATCATACCGTGAAATAGAAATTAACCTCATTTATCAGTGAACTTGTTCTCCTTAAATTTGATTCAGGGGATCCAGGCAAGCAGCTTTTGTTAAAAACCCAGGCTACATGAACATTTTCTATCAGCCAAGATGCAATGCCATACTGCAGTTCAGCCTGACCTTCTTGGCTTGAGACTGCTATTCTCCCTAAATTTTTCCTTGTGCCATCCACCTTCAAAGAGCCAAGGGAAACCTTGTCTTGTTTGAATTCAGTGGCAAAACCCCCATTGACTTTAATAATGTCAAGATTTCACCCTAGGAACATTTCAGCCCTTCAAGAGAGATCGAAGCTGTTACAGACATAGAGATGCAGCTTCCTGAAATACAGAACAAGAAGCTATCCAGCCATCAGACTGAGCTGGAAATATCGTTACAGGTTCTTCTTAAGTTTATCTAAAAATTATACCATGCCTGCTGTAAGGTTCAATTCTTTCACGTCTGTTAAATTGCTTTGCATGAAAGTGTAGTTCTCAGGTGCCATGGCAACCATGTTTTCTAATCTGATTTTAAATTTTTACGGTGCGATGCATAAAATATTGGTACATTTTCTGGTTTTTGATTTATAGGTGGGAGTAAAGTTAGGGATAGCAATTTAAAAGGCATATGATTCTGTAGAATTAAATGCTTTCTTTTTTATATGATATATGGAAAATGGTTTCTTATTTTCTCATGAAAGGAGAGTATTGATTGGCTAATTACAGATGTGTAGATTATGACTGGCATTTGAAGTGGTGATAACAAGTAGTATTTCTAGAAACTACGTAGGACATTTTTGACTGAGACCAAATAGATTAAGAAAACACAATTGTTTCATTTATATCCATGCACAGAATACATACCTGCAAATATCTGTCAAATCCTACCTCTTACAGAATGTGTATTTTGTGTCTCAGCAGTGTAGAATTTTATTGTTTTAGTAATGATACTGAAAGTCTTGTTAAAATGCATATTTGCATTTTTTTTTTCTTTTTTTCCCCAGGAAAGCTAAAGATAACACTTTAGATTTCAATCGCGTATTGTACCATACTCTTAATATAATCTGCAAATCATTCTGTTTCCAGAAATCTATTCTATAAAGAAAATCCCATTGTGCTTAAATGATTGTACATGTGAAATGTGTCATGGTCAGTATGAAGCCTCTGTTATCAATTGAATTAAGTTGGCACAGAGCACATTCTGCAATTCAGATGTGCAAGAATGTCCCTGAAAGATGTCAAGCACAATTCATCTCAACATTTGACCCGATGCCCATTACATGTACCTGCAATGGAATCACAGCCTGTGCTAATATACAAGCTTTGAATTTTGCCTCTGCTGAGTTTTATAATTGGAGAAATTGTGGGTTAAGGTGGAGAGAGGACACAAAGGAGCTTTTAGTACTGACTCTTTGCATGAGGAAAAAAGAAAGGACAGAAATATTTGGGTAGTTTTATAATACATCAATTAACTTTTAAACTAGGTATGCATGACTTGCTGTTTTGTCCGAATAGCTCTCCTGTGAACCTTATTCTTGTCTCTGCATTATGCCTGTTACATTTATAAAAGAACAATCAGTAGCACAAAGAGATAAGTGAAAAGTAAGCTTCCTATTTCAAAAATCAGTGAACAAGAAGCCTAATACAGCAAGAGAACTCCTAGCAAACTACTTTGGGGAAATTCCAAACAGTCTTTGTGTACGGGGTTTGTAGAAACTAATAGGAGAATCATTTGTGGTGATAACTCAGTCCTATCCAGAGAAATAACTTCTGATCAACTTAAGAAAGCAGGAATATGTGTGTATGTCAGTTCTGCTCCCCCGTGAATTAGATTTCCTTTGGCTTCATGTGTACAAAGGTGGTTAGGAGATGACAGACATGTGAGCACTGCACTAGAATGTATGTGTATGTCACACAGAGATGTAATAAAATCCATAGCAGCATCTAGAGCACATATGCTATTGTATGGTTTATAAACATTTTAGGCATATCCTTCTGTATTTTTTTCACAAAATGAAATTTTGTTCTTAAATTTGTATTTTTCTAAGCTATAGGGTTGGTAAAAAGTAATTAGTGTTGGCTGAGACATTGTATTGTGCTAAATCACTTCAAGTTGTGTCACTCATGGTGAATGGTGTCATAGAATAAAGCAAGAGTGCAACCTCACATCACATGCCACAGTATAACTCAGGCTGAAACTCAGGCGGGAAGCAGCTTTGAATGAATTGTATGCGTTAAAAGTCAGCACCTCTAAGGGAGAAAACAAAGCTGTTGTTCCACTGCTTTTCTTAGTCTGTGGGTACGTTTTGAGAAACTTCAACTCAGTCCATACATCTATACACTAAGAATAAGTACCCTGAAATCAATTAATGAGAGGATGCATTACCTGTTTTCAGATATGGTAAGAGTCAAGTTTTGGAATTTCAACAAGTTGACATTTCTAGTAAAGCAGACAATGTCTTTGGAACATTTTTGCATTTTCCTTAAAACTTCAGATTTTCTGCTAAGATTTTATTTTCTTCAGAAATAACCTCTGGGAAATCAATAACAAATCAAGCAGCTATTCAGTCAGATTTGTTGATGTAACCAGGTGAGGCTGCCAAAATCCCTATGAATAAGTTGTTGACTATCAGGGTGGTTCTGGAGATCTATCTGTGGCTATATCCGAGTTGATTTGATACACTCACCTGTGCCATTTGGTAGTATGTTCATGACCTCAATAGTTCCTGGGGATATGATAGTATATGTTATTCCAGTTATTACATGGTTGTATCCTAACATATTTAATAAGATACAGGTCAAGAAAATTAAGTAGCACATGGGAATATTTCCATCTTTTAATTATTTTCATGTATTTTTTTAATATTTGGATTGGGTGATATGGATCAGCTTAAATATGATCTACTTCCTTTCTAGTAGATCATCATCACAGCTTTTGGTGACCTGCAGTGATATGGCTTGCTAGACAAAAGTTTGGGAAATGATGCATCAAAAAATCATGGTGGAATAATTTAGAATATTTGCCCACTCAGGGCAAATCTCCTTGGAAGAGAAAACAAGAACCAAACTGTCAGAAAAATATGTTTTCAGTAGTTAATTCAGAGTGACCAAACGGTCTGCCACTCTATGCCAATGTTCACTAAGGTCAATGGGGAACTGAATCAGCAGTCTGGGGAAGGAAAGCTGACCTTGGCCTTGTCAGAACTGTGCCCATTCTGTGTGATCAGTGAATTCTCTAGGTAGTATTTTTTTTTCAGTAGCACTGTAGCTCAGTTAGGGTTGTTATTCTTTTAACTTTATAACTGTTTGCTGTCAGTGTAAGTATGGATAGTTTCATATAAATCTGATGAGTATATGAATTTATTAAAATTTGAATCCACTGTATCTTACTGTACTTTTAGATAAAAGATATAAACAAAGAAATAATTCTTAACTGGCATGAGTTAATCCATACATTAAGTATTGCAAAATATCTGAGATAGAATTAGTATGTATTTTCCAAAACTTGGTTCAGCTCAGAACTTTGCAATACCGTCAGATCTGATAAATGTAGTAAATACCTTCTCCTTGCATTTAGCTAATATGTCTCTAGGGTTTTAGTTGTGAATACTCCCGTGTTCATGGGTGCTTTATGGAGAACACATGCTTTGAGCTGTGTTATATGCTATTAACCTTTCATTAACATCACAACTCATTTCAGAAATGCACTGCCACTGAGATCATAAAACTTTTAACTAGGGCACAGTCACGGTACTTTGATTGAAGTCTGTCTGACACTATCGTCTAATTCTGCCTGATCAAGTGTCAGACCTCTTCAGGTATGGAAAAAATGAATTTAGAATCTTATGAACATATAAATAATACTTTTTTTTATCCTTTCAATGTTCACTGACAACAAATAGAACTCTGCATAAAATGCAAATAAACTACATGCAACATTCTTAAAAGACAGTACAACTAAAAGACAGAGATGAGGAAAGGAAGAGAATATACTTTATCTGCTGTTGCCTAGATGAAATCTGAAGGGTGTCCCTCCCTGTACCCAGCTGCTGACATACACCTCATTACACATTCTGCCCTCCTGCATCCCTGTAAGCATTGGGTTGCATTCATCAGAGCAAACCCTTTCCTGACAGAGCTTTTGTCGCTGTTTTCAGCAAGCTATCTAAGGTCCAGTCTTATTTAATGCCCCCTCCTTCCAGTGTGTTCTGGAGATAACTTTCCCCTACCCTATCCAAGAAAATTGTTTTCTTATGTATTTGGGGGCTTATGACATTTTGTTAGATCACAGTGTTATCCCTTGTATTTGACTGATTAAACTATGACCTCCTGCTTCAACAGGAGGGCAGCTTCCCCTCCTTTTCCCTCAGTGATCCAATGGGCATGTTTCAGCATTAAGTATCTTCATTCACGGAACTTTGTGGTTTAGATCTGGCTGTTTAAAAGCAGGATGGTTATTGTTCATTTTGGGATTATGCTGCACTTGGGGGAATAAATTCCTCCTAAGGACTAATAATAATATACATCATGGTTTCTAAAAATTGAAGTGATGAAAACTGGAAACAATCATCACTCCCTGGTAAACTTATGTGCAGTAAAATAATGCCATCCCTCAGCCTTTGTGCTCATGGTGTGCGATGGCAAGGTTAAATAATTTGTCAAAAAGAAAATAAACTCCAAATTACACTGGGAATATTGAACCTGTAGAAAAGAGACATGCATCCCTGTTTTGTAGCTCCAAGTCAGGACAGATTGACTGTTCAGTAACAGTCTTTATTCTCATCTTAAAGTTGTTCAGGAGCTATGGAAACTATTTCTCTTAATCTTGTCTTTTGTTTCCCTTTGCTTGCTTTTATTGGCAGGCTTCTAATTTCTTAATTGGAAGACTGTCAACAGATTGTTAATATAATAATTAAAATGAACATATATACATAATCTTAATAAGTTCAGATAAATGAGCTTAGTAATTATTTTATTTTGTTTGTTTGGAAGTTTAATTAGAAAGGATTTTACAGAACAGATTATACTGACTGTGATAGTAAGAGTCTGCATAACGGTTGTGTTCCTCCCTTGGTAATTGTGAATGTCCATAACAGTGCTCTGATAGCCCAGATATCTTTCCCTTTGCCCGCTCTTTTGAGGAAGGCTGCTAGTCTGTCCTGAGGACTGCTGGTTTTGTTGGGATATCTAGCTTTGTTGGTTGCCAGGCTATTCATATTAATATTATAATTATTATATTGATATTATATTCATATTATAATAGCAAAGAGATAATTCTGTATGAGCTTCTGGATCTGGATCTTTAGTGAAGGTTTTCTGTCTTTTATAAATGAATGGAACATGGATGTCTTTCCTCAGCCTCCTTGGTCTCTGACCAATGTTTGTGTTTCCTGATATATATATATATATATATATATTTAATTATAGAAGCAAATATTTTGCATACTTATTAATTAAGGGAGCAGACTAGGAAATGAAAATAGAAATCCAGAAACCTACCAGTTAGAATCCCTGTAGAGAATTTAGTCATCTACATAGTGCCCTAGCTCACCTACCACTTAAATTTGTATGTAGATTGTGTGTACTGGAGAAAGATTTTGATTCTTTACTGGTGAAATGTCCAGAATTTTTTAGATGAAGTACTCAATGTAAACTCAGTTTGAGGTGTAGAGGGTGGAACTGTAAATGTCGGAATAAGAATGAATACAAGTTGCTTGCAATTAAACTACATTGCAGTAAGAAGGCAGTCTACATGCTTTTACTGGAAGGGAGAATGCCTATATTTCTGAATCTGCCTTCTCTATCCAATTACCTTTCTTCCTAAACCAGTGAAAATGAACAGTACTATGTTCATGACACACCTGTGCACCAAACCTCTGTAATTTGTACTTTAGAATAAGCTATCTCTGCTCTTTTGGAGTCACCTCTCACCATCAGTGGCTAGAGATATTTAAGAAACATGTCTATGTCCTGGCTGAGATACAGCTTTGCTGAATTTGTCTGCCTTGGAACTGGGAATATGGATTTAGCACTTGCATAGCTAGCAACCTGGCATATACTCATAAATCAGGTTATTTTCCATTCAAATGTTAATATTTGCACCAGCAATTCATGTGCAGATGGAGGTATAAATTGTACCCCCAAAATAAAGCCTTGCTTTTGAAAATGTGCATTTTAAATGCATGCAATTATTCTTTACCACGTCCCATCTATCATTGGTCATATGCAGAGAAAAAAAAGAAATAAGGGGCAGGACACTACAATTTTTTAAATTAGTTCAAAACACTGTAGTCAAATAGGTTTGGGTGAACAAGGGTAAGGACCTGAAATTCTGCAGAGTATTAATGTGGTTAGGTGCTGTTCAATCTGAAATCATGGATGAAATTTTGAGTCTTTTCTTACAAATAAATAAATATTTTTCTGGCTTTTAGAATGGTCTATTCTGTACTATAGAATTAGTCCATCTTCTTGGCTTCTCTTTGTTTGGCTTTTGGGAATACATCCAGCACAGATTTAGGCATCTGTGTAATTTTGTACAGTGAATATTTCCATTGAAGCCAAAGAGAAATAAGAGCTTTTTATAAAATAAGGCACATGCTTAAAACTCTGCAAGCCTGTGGTCTTGATCCCTGAGCTGATTCATAGCTTCAACTGGATCACTGATATCAGTCCAGTATTTGTTTTCCATATCTCCCAAAACATTTACCATGAACATATTAGGTTTGTTATTTATTACAAATAAATGCCTAGGCTGTTCTGTATCAGTACAATTGAAATAAAATAGTAGTTATTTCAAGGCTCCTTGTAAACATCAGGGAATCATGTGCTATCACATCAGAGAGTTGACAGATTGTCAGGGGTTTTGCATTGTCATCTTAACCCTGCCACACATAATGGCTGTTGAATTGCACTCAGTTCCGCAACTGCATCTTTGCAGATATAGTGTACCTGTGGAGAGCTTCCGCATCTGTGTTTGCTATTGTATGTAGAGAATGCTAATCTTATGCACGGTCACACAAATACATACATACCTCTCTGTGCCCTCAAGCTTCTTTAGTTCGTGTAAAGCTTCACGGATACATTCTGTGTTAAGTTACTTGATAAAGAAAGGATGGTTGGTTGTTTAGGTTTATGCAGCAGTGGTTGCATTTAACTGTTGTTTTTCTCAGAGACAGATTTTGCTATCTTGCTATTGTGCTATCTTCTTGAAAGCTACCTATATTCAAAACATGGACACCTGAAGACACCAGTAACAGCTTTCAAACAAGTGTGCCCTCAACATACTGTGAGAGAGCAGTGTGATTATAGTTACAGCTGACAAATACACGAAGGCTGTTTTCATTGTCTGGGACCATTATATTTCTGCAAATACCTGTTTAAGCCTGTGTTTCTCAACCACTGAAAGTCAGAGGACCAGCTACACTTTTTAAAATATATTGCAAAAAATGTCTAAGAGCTGTGGATGATGTTAAAAATGTTGGCATTCATAACCCCCCAAAAAGGCTCAAATTTAAATGTCTGTGTATTGCTTATTTTTTCTTCCATTGTGTTTCTTTATTTGCAGGATTTATAAGGAAAAAATAAAAACTTTTTGTAGATCAACTTTAATTTCTTGCAGGATGTTATTGGGCTCCAAACAAGGAACACTGTCTTGCCTTACTTTTTTCTATGCTCTTACTATTCTGAAGAAAATCATTAATTGCTGCTTTTTGCATAAAATATGGACTGAAGCCATACAAGCCCGGCAAATAATTTGTTTCCACCTGTTCCAGGATCAACAGTAATGTATTTTCAGTTTGAGCTGCATTAGGAATCAGATTCTGTGATGCACCAAGTGCCCTCAAATTCTATTGACACCAAAGAGAGTTTAGATCTCTGAACACCTTCCTGTATCCAACCTTGGATTTTTAAGACTCTTTGCAGACCCCAGTATATCCCTCTGTTTTATGACGGCTCCTAATAACTTACAGTATCTGCTACAAGTTTTTAGCAGTTGAGTGAAAGCACTAGAGACAGAAAAAGGATGCTTAAAATCCACCTGTCTTACAGGAAGCATATCCTTTCAGGTGTGAGATAAATGGCAGTTGCACTGAAACCTTCACAAAAGCTGCAGCTTAATGAGAATCCATCAGGCAGAGCTGCTTACTAACATACAGCTGAAGCCTTTCATGGAGAAAGGTGGGAATAGACTGAGTAACAACTGTGGTATCAGCCTGTGTCTGTGTAGAAGATTAAAAAAAAAAAAAAAAAAAGGAAAGGAAAGAAAAAAAAAAAAAGAAAAAGTGAGCACAATCTTACAATCTTTCTTAGATTCCATAAGTAAAAAGGACAACATGCTGGCAGGAAAAATACAACTTGTTATACTGATTGTGTTCACAAAACACATTCCATTAATTTAACACTGCAAAGAATTTGCAGCAGCAAGAAAAACAACTACAGAACATTTCAAAAGTTGTTGTTTTGCTGAGACAAAGGTATTAAGGTTAGATCTTGGTCTTGCTAGAAAAATAAAAAATAGGCCAATGTGACAACCCACTTGATATTATCTATGTACTTCAGAAGCATTTAATATTTTTCTTGACAGGGAAAATAAAATAGCAAAAAAGCTCAAAACTTTAGTGCCAATAGCCAAAGAATAAGGATGCAAGTTGATAGGTTTCTGTTTAGAATCAATCTTTGCAAAAATGTATTCAATATTGACATAAGACCTTCCTCAAGGAGGCTTTTACTGCATTGTTCTTCCGTCTACTAAGTCATAATCGTGATATGCATAATATCGGAAAGTTATAATTGAAAATGTCTTTGTATTATCACTGCTGGCAAAATTTGTTTGAGAGCTATCAGTTGAATCTAATAATGCCTATAAGGAAAGCATGAAACTACATTAAAGACAATGCTGTGATTACCTCCACTCTCTTCTCTTCTGTACAAAAAAAGAAAAAGAAAAGATAAATATAAATATTTTCTGAGTTTCTTTCATGGTAGATTAAGAAATAAATCATTATGCATACTAAACATTTGAGAATGGGTCTAAATGAGATTTCTGAAACAGAGCAGGCAAAATATAATATGGCCAATAGCAGATATTTTAAAAATCTAATTTCTTGAAACAAGATCCATGCATAAACAAGTATGCTTCTTAGGCTTATTAAGCATCTTACTACATTTTGTTTTTGTTTTTCCTGGGCTATGATTTTTGAGTATCATTAGTTATTTGGTCTCTGCCCTCTGCTTATGTTTTCAAGCTAAGATACCTTAAGAAACTGATTTTTAAAAATAAGAATTGGACCCACTGTGATGGCTTTTTCTTCAGCTGCTTTTCTCTTTTTCTACTTATCTTTATACAGGACCTGCTCATAACATGTTGCTGAGTCGGACACTAGATCTCTTAAAAAGCTTATTGCTTGATCATGCCTGGGGGAACACTTTCATCGACCTCTTCTCACAATCTTCTTCCTTCTTTTTACTGGGCTTTCTGTCTCAGATTCCCTAAAAACAACAACAAACTCTTCTTCTTCAACAAACTCAAACTCTTCTGAAATGTCCCAAACCAGGTCTTTGGAACTGTAAATTACTGTGGAATTTACAGGCCCAAGATAACAGACTGAAAGACAAAGTTGTTCCTGAGTATGTAAAGTCCAATGTAAGACTTCTTGCTTTTTTTTACTTGTAGTTTGAAAATTGGTCAAAGAGGGTATTCAGCATGGATATTTCATCACAATTTTTTTTAAAAAATGTTGGTTAGTTTCCCTTTGGTTTATTCTTGCTCCTCTTAATGCCCTGAATTACCAGGTGTGAGCTGTCTACTTTTCTGTAATCCTTTCCAGGCTTAGGTAACTTCATGTTACATCTGCATTACCGAATTCAGTAAACTTGAAAATCCTTGATTGGCTGGGAGGGAAGGAGTTAAGGAAAAATTAGTGATTTCCATCTTTAGCACTCTACTGAGACCCTGGTTTGTACAAAGCTTGAAACATGTGTGCCTTTCAGAGCTTTAAAAAACTGGCAGAAGCCCTAGGGATGTGTCTCAGAACACATCAGCAGGAGCTCTTAAACAGTTTCATCCTAAGGTAGCTACCTAGCTATCTGAGATTGTTTGATGGTGCTAGACAGGGCAAAATGGCACTCCAACTGGTCAGACTCAGGACAGATTTTATTTTATATTATAATTTTTAATGCACATCTGTGATCCCTGGAAGGCAGTCACCTGGATTTTACAGAGATGTCAGCTGATTGGGGGTCCAGCTGTTTTTGTTTTTTTTTTTTTTTTTTTTTTTTTTTTTTTTAATTCTGCTGGTTGCTGTTCTATTGCTGAAAATTAATACAGCAAAAAAGGCAACTGTAGTTTTTGTTCAATGGGTATCAACAACCTTTCCTGGCTAATCCTTCCTCTGAGCTGAGCCATAAAAACTCAATCTCCACTTTAACCTTTTCCTTTGCAAGAATACAATCGGCTAAATTGTATTATTTTGTCCCTGTGCAGTGTTCTGCTGGTAACTTTGTCAAAGGGCACCCACAAAAATGTTCCTCTTTAGCTTGTAATAAATTGTTTGTCCCCAGGATGCATGTATTTGCAGACAAGGCAGCAGCAGAGTAAAGACTGCAGAATATCTATGCTATCCTTTCCATCCACCTTTAAACTGAAATTTTCCCCAATATTAAGATGCAGCCCTGGAGATAAAATCTATAAATGTGCTGGGAGGAAGATACATGTACCTTTTTTTTTTTTTTTTTGAAAAGTATGCAGAAAGAAACTACATGATATTGACCTATAACTGGCCCCTCTAAGGCTAGAATTTTTTGTTGTTGTTGTATTCAGTGAATATTGAGTTAAACTGAAACCAAGTCTTTTGAAAATCTACTTTAGAATATCACTTCATGATGTGGATTTAACTGGACTGTTGACCTCAGATAGTTATGTTGTGGAGGATCGGGCTCTCCGGAATGCATGTTTCAAATTACTTATATTCTAAAGAGAAGCAAAAAAATATTTCTTAAAAGTACTGGTGTAGTTGTTTGTAAAATAAATATTTGAGTATTTTTCCTCTTCTACAGCTGCTGTTCCTACAGAGCTAGGTGAGACAGCTAAAAGCTAGAACAGCTAGAGCCACTCATGAGCAAGATTGCCTACTCCATGTTACAACAAAGGCTGTCCCACATGCAACTCAGAGCACACTTGAACAAACAAGGGATGCATCAGCATGGTCATTTTTGCCTGGGGGTTCTTCTGTGTGCGTTTTGCACAGCAGTGTAGATTTTTGAATAAAATGTGCCTCCTGAACCCTGCTCTCTTTCAGTTCTGACTGACAGTAGTAGGATATGAGGACTGTTGGCCGATTTTTCAGGATCGTACACAGACATTTAAAGCATTCCATATGGCTTCTGTTTTGGAATATTTTAGCCTTTAGAGTTTTTTGTTGCTGTTTTTCTTTGTTTGTTTGTTTGTTTGTTTTTCCTAAGTTCACATCACAGAACCAAGAATAGAACCCATGTCTGCTGGACCATGGAATAAAATTTATATCAATTTTAAAGGGTAATATAGCAAGGTCATGCCAGTCCGTTGAGATACTTTGAGTGTACCCTCCAATCACACTGAAATTAATAGATGACTTAAACAACTTGGACAAAGTGACTGGGCTTACTCTAGCCCTAGATATGACTTGAAGGATGGGGAAATTCACAGCTGGTATGAATAAGCTTTTCCAACCAAGGAGAA
Organism: Oxyura jamaicensis; assembly: GCF_011077185.1. Lineage (NCBI taxonomy): Eukaryota > Metazoa > Chordata > Aves > Anseriformes > Anatidae > Oxyura > Oxyura jamaicensis. The sequence continues at coordinate 11,708,169 of NC_048912.1, forward strand.
AAGATGATAGTTGAAAGATTTGTCTTTATAAGAGTGACATATTTCAATAAAAATGTTAGTCTCTTGGTTGGGTTAGATGAAAGGGATCAGAATTATTCAACTAACCTCTTTCTTTTGCCTCCAGTTACCATAGTGCTATTGACCCTGTGAACTTAAGGTTATAATATTTTTATCTGTAAGTCATCACATGTGTCCCTGAGGCTTTAAAATAAAATCAAGACAAGCATCCCTGTCCACTAGAATTTAGATGCAAATTACTCATATATTTCACAAACAGATGAAGGGAATCATAGTGGAAAGGTTAGCACAGTACAGATAAATGGTTGTTTGATGTGCGGGCAGATGTGTTAGATGTTAGTGAGCAAAGACTGAACAATTTCAGGCTCTTATCAGTCTGAAATCAATCCAGTATTTCCTATGATACATTTGTATATTTGTTTCTTCTTAAAGGTAGAGTTTTCTGAAGAGCAACAGAGTTCCCTTTGAGCAAATTGCAAAGGAACATCATAAGGAGCCATCACTTTATTTGAAAAGACATATACTAGAAATATTAAACCACTGGAGAAATAGTGCTTCTTGAAGTAATTTTGCAGCCTATGAATAGGGGGCTCTATGTAAGCATACTGAGAACCAATCATTCCACTCTCCAAGTATGCCTTATAATTCTGGCATGCTTATCTGTGGGTATCTACTTCTGGATGCAAGAGTAGTTTTGGAAACATTGCTCCAAGAAAAAGTTCTTGATGAAACTGCTTTTGCTTTTCTCTTGAATTCCTTTCTTGTGGTTAACATTCAAAGACTATTGTACAATGGTTAAATAATCTCAAACAATTATAACAAGTGATTTTTTATGCTGTTTTTGTTATGGCTGTGCTAATCTTTTGTATTTATATGGAATACACTTATTTTGGCTTTAATCATTTTTGAAGACTTTGCTCTTTTTAGTATTTAGACATCTGAGGAAGAACTAGACTTTTCAAGCTATTTGATAATCAAAGTTTTGGTTTTAAACTGAAGCTAGTGGACAGTTTTCAGGCTTCTCGTACCTACTATTTCATCCCAATTCTCTTCACTGCAGAAGATCTCATAATAGAATACCCTTAATAAAACAAGTTAATTAATTTTATACAGTAGCATAAAAATTATACAAAATGATAAATTGGAGCATTTGTCACTGCTAAAAAGTTGTATGTGAATCCGGGGCTTTTGACTTTCTAAACCTGAGGCCTCACGTATTTCTAGTCTATTCTGAGGTACTTCTTCTATCTTAAAACTCTGTATGCAAATCACTTGGTACTCAAAAAAAAAGAAACAGATCTACAAAATAAAAAATAATAATAATAATAAAAAAAATCTCAGAACTCTTGTACTTCTAATAGCAATTTTCAGAAATACTTATGCTTTTCTAGTACAATAACTGCATCAGTTGAGCAGGAATTTGTCACTGGAAGAACCAAAAGAATAGGGATGATACCTGAATGTTTAAGCAAAACTACTTAAAGTTCCACGCTGAATATTGGTAATAATGCAAATAGAGAAGTATTTCCAACATGAAAATGAGGGACAGAATTGAGAAACAACAACCAATTCAACCTTTTACTACTATAGTAATCTGGGAAATTTCAGATCTGGGTCTTGACACAAATTTCTCAGTTTTGACCCCTTCTAATTAAAGTGTCGTGTCACGTAACTGAGGCTGACAATAGAGTATGTCTGGTTTGAACTCTCTGAGCTCTGGTCCCTTCTCACACTGAATGCTCTAAGTGGATTCCACCTAACTGTTCAGAAAAGGTCTCTGAGCTATACACTATGTAACCCTTCTTCTGGCTCCTTTGTACGGGGGAACTAGGGAAGCTACAAAGGCAAGCTCCAAGCTCTAAACATTGCAAAACAACAGCTTCATAAGGACCTGCAGATTTTGCAATTTGGGGTAGGTGGGACCAGGTAGTACCTTGACATTTGGAATGAACTGTTGCATGCTTGATGAGACCATGAAATATGTTCAATGTTGCTGCTTGACTCAGTCACAACCCCAAATTATACCCTCCTGCCCCCAGGGTGTTTATGTAGTCACTGTTATGAAGCTTTATTTTCTGGCTTTGTGATAAATACAGCAGCAAATAGCAATGATACGGAAAAGGCTAATTTCACCTGTATCTATGCTAGTGGGTAATTTTTAATGTTTCTATAACAAAAACAAATATGTGCCTATACAGAAATAAGTGTGTATGCTCACATATATTTTAATTAAATCCTGCTCCTGTGCTTAATTTCATGCCTTTGTATCTGCAGATAGTGGCTTATAATGAAGAGATAAATTGATAATTTGTCAGGGTACCCAAACATCTTCAGGAAATCGTAAATCAATTGGCACACAATATGAAGTTTTATGACTCAACATTTGCTACCAAATTATGAAGTGAACAAAGCATATACCTCTCTCTAGATTTGAGTATGCTAATGATTAACTGAGAATATTTTCTGAGTGATTTGTTACATTAAAAAGCACTAAAATTACTTATGCCAGTAAGTATGTTATAGTTAAACTCTATATATTATTTAAACAGTTTGGTTACTGCTATCATGATTTATAAATTCAATATAAAAATGCTCGGATTTTTCAGTGGTTGTATTATTAGTCTCTTGATGAAAATTCCTTGCTTTTCTTTCATCTCAAGGGAACTTAATTTAAATATGAATAATGGAAAAAAGCCCACTTCCAGAAATTTACACTAATCATGCCTTTTAAGGCAGAAAAATCTTGGATTGAATTTAGGAGTTAGTATAAAGGAAAGAAATGGTAAGAAATCAGATTATAACTTGACGTGATAAAATGCTGTAGGTATTTGATGTAGCATTCATGTTTTGAACGTTAGATGAGTAACTCTAAAACATGTTTAAGAAGATGCTAGTAGTTAATTAGTTTAAAAAAGTATAAATTGACAAACCTCTAAGTTGAAGTTATTTACAATATTTTCTAGTTGCTCAATCAAGTGATACTGAAAGAAAAGTGCAAATACAGGGTGATGAGAAAAAAAAAAAAGTCATGACCTTTGAATAGCTAAAGGTGTGGGGACATTCTAATATGGGGAAATAGCTGAAGCCTATCACTGTAGAGAAAAGGGAGGCATAGCACTATGTACTAATTTACTGGAAATAGTGTATCTCAAAGTAAGGATAGTTTGTCATCAAAGTCAGATACTAAGGCTTTTCTTAGGCAAGGTCTCATTGTTCTCAGCGGAAGCTCTGCCTGAAAAAACTTCAGGATGTGAAGGCAAACAGTCTTTGGAAAAGAGGAAAACAGTCTACTGTAAGTTTACATTACCGTAAGCAACATTGATTCTATGTATTTTTTGATATATTGAAATGATTTTTTATTTTGAAAAAGTCCAGAAAAATTACTCACAGGAAAGCTTACTTACAGGGAGAAGAAAAAAAGAAAAAAGAAAAGAAAAAATTTTTGCTGATATCAGATTTATTTGGTTGTCTTACTGTTGCTTAAATCTGGTGTGCTGTATGAGTAAAGGGTCTGATTGACTTCCCATGTGTGGATGCCCTAAAACACATCAATAGTGATTGAAAGCGAGTGGAAGAAAATATCCAGTGGACTCATTAGGAAAGTTCCATAGCAGTATTAAAGTTAGGCTTAACAGCTCCTGGAGAAATAATTTTTATCTATCCAAAATCATAAGCTGGATTCAAATCTTCATTGTGAATTTCAAGAAAATTTTCAGAATGTAAACAAATGACATTTTTTGAGTAATTTAGGAAGGCCAGAGACTGTTTTGATTGTTGCCCTGAGTTTCTTCTGCACTACTGCTGTCTTCTAGTGCAGCTTGAGTTTACAAACATTATTGATGCTTTGTCAATATACAGTTCTTTCTTTCCTCTTTCTCCCTTCCCAGACTGGCTTGTGTTTTTGTGAAGGTTTCACACATACCCACTGTCTGAAAATCATGGTTGTTACCCAGGTATTTCCACTGCTGGCTAATAAAATCCCTCAATATAATAACCTGAAGGTTTTGAAGATGTAGTTGCTTTTGTGAAAGTTGTATTATTCCCTGCTCAGGACTGGAAATTTTATATCCTCTCTCTCCTTTCTTGCTTTGCCTTCATTTCCTTATTTCCATGGAATTTGTTAAGGAAATGTCTGATAAATGAAAATTAGCAATCACTATTAATAAGCCTACTGTATATGCAAATTCCAAAATGACAGCCTATCCTTTAGTATAATTAACTGGTACCATTTGCACTACTATAGATAAGGTTGTGTCAGCTCTCCTCTTATCCAGTATTTTATTATTATTATGGTGTTTTTTTAGGAGCTTAAACCCTGGGAAACAGATCAATTTATGTTGAAGATCTGTCTCTACCTATTCAAGCATGGACTGCATACTTCAGAAAATTTGGTTCAAAAAGCATTCAGTTATTTTTTATTAGAAGAAGGTAAAAGAATATTTTGTTTATGATCGTGCTTAATATCACGATCATTTCTTTTCTCTAACAACAACAAAAATGTCCTTGTAAAAAATAAAGCTTTTGGCCAATATATTTTTAAGCAAACATATATTGCAAAAAAATGAAGAAATAAATGACTGTGACAACACAGGTCATAGAGTCACTGTATATACACAGAAAATATTCTGTCATTTATTCCAAGGGTTTTTCCTTAAACATTTATCCTCACTGAGTACCAAATCCAAACATTACTCTGTTGCTTTTTTTGTTTTATTTTTTTTTTTGCTACATTTGCTGATTGTAAATCAAGTCATTTAATCTTGAGTAACTGAGCAGTGAAGTCAGTGTTCTTCATTAGCATACAACAGATCTTGCAATGACTGTGATTTCTGCAGCAGCAATTTCAAATGAGCTATTGAGGATCCCTAGTGAGATCTCATCAGAGGGAATTACTCTTATTTAAGATCATAATTCAACACTTATTCCTCTCACCTAAGATTTGTCTACTGAAAAAGTGAAAAAGTGCTCTGATGATCCCAAAGCATGATGTTTCCCATCAGAGGGTCAGGTTTATGCCATTCCATCCATGATTACACAGTTCTTTTACAAAAACTGCAATAAAAGATGTTCAATTTCTTTGTCTATCCCTCAAACATTCTTGGAATATGTGACAGCATCTCTTCTGTTTGCTTTCAATGTGTGTGTTAAGTTCCTTTGAGAGAGCAATGTCTTGATCAGATAGGGCATTCTGGAAGAAGGAGATAAAACAAAAGATTTTGTGGTTTGGATTACAAGAACCACACACACACATATATATTTCCCTAATGATGAAATTTTCATTCAGAAATGATTATTTTGTTTGGCTTCCAAAATCCCATGTCTCACTGAATATTCCTTTTGGGGCAGCTGTCACAAAGTAAAGAATCTAAGTTAATGGAAAAAGTTGGAACAATAAAATCCTTTTTGAAGTGAATGTATTACTTACCAAAATAAATTAACACAGCTCTTCATGCCACTTAGGTGGACTTCACTCTATCAACTTTTCTCAGAAAGACACTTCTTATGTCCCTTATAATAAAACGTAGATCAATGCTGTATTCAGAAAAACAGTTAAACTTTTTCAGCTGATGTGTCACGCTAGAAGACACTATTTCAGGTGTGATTAAACAAAGGAGCCAAACATGCCACAGTAGATAAAGATTGAGACAGTCTTTGGGGATCTGTTGAGTGAAAAAGAATTTAGCAAAACACTTTGGGATTCAGTATGCTAATGAGTCTACATTCTGTTTTGGGCTGTTTTCATTTTTTTATTTTTATTTTTTGGTGCACTTGTGGTTCTTTTTCTTTTTGAAGCTTGTTATATTAGTAAAGTAATGTAGCAAACAGCCTGTGTTAGTGCCTGGCTACTGGAAATAAATAACCATATGTTTGTGAGCAGTCCTTTGGCTACTTGCCATGCCCAAATTATCGTGAACAACCAATGTTTTGCAAGCTACCACATGGTCCCTGCTCTAAATGCCTCAAATTAATTTGATTACTTAAGAAAGGATTCCAGTGTGAGTTTTGATAAAATAGGTAAATAAGAGAATTAAGGAATGTAGTAATTTTTCCCCTTAAATTCATCAAAGCAGGGTAAGTGACTGTAAAGTTATTAGACAATAAAAGGGAGAAAGATTTTGTCCAGGATAACTTCATTATGCTCTAGATTGGTAATGGATGTATCTTTCCAGTTTAAGACAGATCTCATAGGAAGTAGCATGTTTTGCTGATGGAACAATAATATTAGCTTAAGCTGGAATCCAAATTGACCCTCAGTTTTAATTGCTGTGTTTGACTTGGGGACAGGAGTCAACACATAATAGTTCAACAAGCAATTGCTTCTAGTTGAAAACAGAGTAAGCCAATTTTAAAACTCTGTATATACAATTATAAGTTTCTGGTTGGTAAAACTACCTGAAATCACGTAGATTGATGGTTTATTTCTGATGGTTTATTTTTAAATTTGCATTTTAAAAGTCTATTTCTGGCATAAGTCTTCAACAACAATGAATTCTAAATATGAAAAATTTGGAAAAAAAAATGTGTATCTGCATTTACGAGCATATACAATCTTTTCCATCCTGCCTTCTAAATTCATTAATACATGAAAATTAGAAGGAGCAGTAATCACAGCAGATTGTGCTGTATTCACCTTGAACTTCTTACAGTCTGGTTCTCAGTCTGAATATGCACTCAGAGCTTCACTCCTAATTTACACATCCAATATTCTTAGGGATGTCACCACTTAGATACTTACGTCTGCAGATCCTGAACTTAGGTATGACTGCGCAGAGTAAATGGTCTCTTACATTTGCATACATCTCCGTAGTCTGGGAGGGAAAAACAATTTCTGTTTCACAAATGGACAAAAAAGTTCAATATATTACATGAACTATTTTGAGCTTATATATCAGGCAGAACTCCTGCATTTTAGATTGCTCTACTCTTAGTATTTATCAGCCATTTATCTCATCTCCCTAAATCATCATTCCCAAGGGTGTGCTATATGATCTGCCTGAGGCAGTAATTGCACAAATTATGATACCATGATGTATCAGGGCAACAGGCAATAGCTGTAATCAGTGTGTAATAAAGTTCTGATGCTTCCTATCTGTTGCATGAGGATCAATCTTTAGAATGAACAGGATTGAGTTTTCTGTCTAGATTTCATGGATCCCATTTCTCAAATCTCAAATGAGAGGCAAGAGTACTATGTTTCCCATATTTCAGTCCCACATCTTCAGTCCCACAAAATAACCTTGGTGGAAACTTGGCAATCCAGTCCTTTGCTATTCTTTAAAAAAAAAATAGTGAAATATCTTAAATTTTTCATCTGAATTCCAAGTTATTAATGATGAAATCTGGTACAGAAGAGTAGCAGTTTTTGGTGTACTCCTTTGTGGTTATTACCAAGATCCTCTTCTGATAGCTAGTGTTACTCCTTTCCTCAGTCTTTGAAAGGCCTAGAATAGAACAACATGCATCTCTGTTTTCTTTCCACGTTGAACTATATTCTAGTTTAAAATCTCTGCTGATGCCAGTTCTGTGGTGAGTCTTTAAGATGTAGCATGTTGAACTAATTTTGTTTTACATCCCTGTTTCAGTGCTATGAGTAAGACTTTCATTTTCAAAAGTAAATAATTTAAAACAACTCATTGAAAACTCATTGTCTTACAAATTCTGATCATTCTGGAAGCTCTGTATACCCAGAGCTTTCCCCGCTGGCTGGCTTACTGAGACCCCTAAGAATTTTTCTGTCCATTAAAACAAATGCATTTTCTCAGCTTGTGAGTCTCTAGCAGTAGGTCACCATTTCACCTGTGCTGAAAACCAGTGAGCATGCTTTTCGTAATGTTGATGAACAGGAAGCCCAAGCCAGAGATTTCTGGCCAGAAAATCTTTCCAAGGTGGAATGATTCATTTTTAAGTTCTATGATACTCTTCTTGCATGTGGTTTTTCTGTGTCATTATATTTTTAAAACATCTAGTACAATATTCGTTATGTATGTATATCTTCACGTGAAGAACTGTGACTTGAACCTTGGCAGGATTAAACCTCCAGTAACTGCTGGTTTCAACATGGCTGTAGCTATTTACTTCACATGAAAAGGGATATAAAATCAGATTTATAAAATGATACCTGACTTCATTCCACTGTTATTAAGTGAAGGTTCATTTTTACTTAACGGCTTGTTCTCAGTTTTTCTCCATATTAGAGGATATCAATGAAACAATATGATATTTGACAGAAAGTGACATCTGGAGTTGCATAGTAATGTTTGGTTTTCTCAGCAAACCGACTTTTCCAAAAGACTCTGATCTCTTCCTTGTACTCACAGACTTTGAGGAGACGCTGCTTCTGAGGTACTTGAAAGTACAACCTGGTGACATTATGACTTAATAAATATATAGCTTTCCATTTTTGCTGCCACTGACAGAATACTCTTTTCAGATTTCCTTTACCTAACTTTTTGTATGCCTATCAGCACTGAACTGGCCTGTAGCTGCTCCCATAACAAGAGAATTTGTTCTCCTAATTCTAGCCACACTGTCTTTCAGGCATCAATTCATCACTTAAATTTGTCGTAAGTGCATTAAATAGAACACTGAAATTGTTCTTGTCAAATAATCTCCAAGAAGTATAGAGTATGACTCTGCTACATCCTTGAATTCTGCTCTGACATTTTACACTGTCAAAATAAAACAGACGTTACCCTCCTCCCAAGTAAAAATTCTTTAAGCCATTAAATTACATTATCATTTATACATATTTTTATCTGCTCTATTTGCATGCCTATAGTTATGGATCTGTCAGTATTTTCACTATAAACCCCTATTTCCAAGGATTTAGACAGTAACTCTGCCTTAATAATTTGCTTCAGGCTAAAGCTTAAAATGCAAAAAGTCTCAGGCTGAGAATAGTGCTTTTTTTTTTTTTTTTTTTTTTTTTTTTTCTTTCTCCATTTTGAAAAGCAAATCATTTTGCCTAGTCTTAAATATGGGAGCTGCAGTTGTGCCCTCAGGGGAGAGCTCCCTGAAGGGCGCTGGGGTGGCATGGGGTTGTCTTCCCAGGCAGACGAGCCTGTTCTAGTGTTCCCTAAACAATGGGGCATCAAGTGGTTCAAGGAAGAGAAAGCCTTCCTAGTCCTCACAGAAAAAAAAAGCAGGGGGAATGGGGGAGCATCTGTGTAATAATCTAAAGATTGAATGCAGTTTGCAAAAATGTATGCGAACCAGATTTAAATTAGGTGGTTGGATAGCAATGGCAGAATAGCTCTGGCAATGTAGAACTCAGCACAAGTTTGAGGGTATTTTTTATTTATTTATTTTTTAGCACTGTTCTGAGCAGTGTTCCCAGATAGCTTTCACTACAACTGCAAAAACTTGACTGTGCTTTGGCATAGCAATGGAAGCAATCCCCACAATCCCCACCTCTTGCCAGCTGCCATGGAAACAGTGTCTTGCCCTACTATTGGAAAATCAGAGTTATCACCCCAAAATTAGAAGTGGCCTTAAAATGAGATGAGATCTGGGGTCTCTATTTATTGGGGGGGGAGGGGGGGGGGTGAAAATTTTCTGTGGCTTCAAAGGCTTTCATTCATTTCAAGCTTATTTTGAAAACATGTTTTCGATTTTTTCACTTTTGAGAAGCTGTTTTTATTCATTGTTATAATTAATAAATGAAGTCTGAACTAATCAGGTGATTCTAGAAGCTATGATTTTAACAAAAATGTAAAAACGTGTTGCAGGGCTTGAAGAAAAAATTATGAGTTGGCAAGGATAATTTAAATGCTTTCTGACACTTTACGCAAATGCCCTGTCTAATTTCTCTCCCTCTCCCTAATCTCTCTCTCTCTCTCAGTGCCATAGACACAAGAGCCTAAATTTCAGTTCATCACCAAAGAAATCAGATGGAGGGTGAATAAATTGATCATAAAAAGAGAAAACAGCCATTATTTGCCTGATAATTTCTGGTAATCAGCAATAATGGGAACAGAAATAGAGAAAGTTCTTGCTAATTACATCATTTTTTTGTGTACAAAATGTTAATGTTTTCATGGGAGAGGCAGCAACCATTCAGAAGAAGAAAAGGGTGCATTTCCTTAGGATATTTGTTGCAGGTGGCTATTGTTAAAAAGGAGGGTTTTTTCTTTGTATGTCTCATGTTAATTATTTAGAATGAGCTGCTATTATATTTAACTGATCCTGAATTGCAGAGATTTCTGGAAAAAAATATTTTAGATTTGAAGTTTAAAAAATGGGAATGAAAGTAATGAAATAACGGTGAGAAACAAGGAAATAAGGTTAGAATTGACCTTGCTGCTATGAGGACTCCTCTCAGCTTTAGTGGAGGGGGAAGGGAAAAATCAAAGATGTTAACCTTATTCTCTTTTTTCCCTTGCCTGCAGAAGGCCTCTTGGCACACACATCACATCTAATCTTATTTCTCTTTCTTGTATATATTGCATTAACCTCAGTTTGCATTTGGCTTGTTTTCTGCCTTTAAAAAAATGATGTGTGGGGAGGTGTACCTTCCAATTGGCAGTCTCTAGTGATTTGGATCTTAATTTTCACCAACAAATAATTTGGTTGGAGGGTAGGTCAATTGGCCTCCAGGCTAACTTAAAATTGGTTTTGAAAATGTACCACTTGCATCTGTTGACAAAAGGGCCCATCAGTACCCTAGCTAAGCAGCAGGGAAGTCAGGCAGATATCAGGATGGCACCCGTGGCAGTTGGTAAAAATTATCTTCCAGGTTAGCTTGAGCCATAGCACCACATACCACATCCTGCCATGTTTTATGACACTGTGGAGCACAAAAAATGTAGTCTTAGAGATGTATACAGATCTCACAACTGCATTGTGGTTGGCAGAGATGTTGCACTTCTTTGCTAGTAGGTGCATCAGCTGTTGTTCGGGACATGGCTGATCGTGCAAGACACCAGGACACATCACTGTCTTGTCTCTGTAGTCACTGCTGTTGTTGCAGAATTTTCTGGTTCTTCATGTTTTTGTTATTAATCCTCCTTAAAGACAGTGCCCTATGGATAAACTTCTGTGATCTGGTGTGTGCTGAATTCTATCTTACTGCTTGCACACTGACACAGCGGGAAGGAATAGCACTTACACCTTAACACAGGCACAAAGCATATATCTGTATTTGACCTTGTTGTTCAGCCAGAAAGGGTACAAAGCAGGTACTCTGGGGAGTCCTCTTCCTATGTGCCTGTGTGGAGAAGCAGCAAAATCCAAAGCAAAATGAAGTTATGTGATGCCTTTTAACAACAGAACCAAGGGTTGCTCAAAGGGGCAGGAAAGATGCTCACTTGCTCCTAACAAAGTAAGAACTTGCAGATGTGCTAACATAACCACAGAAGAGCCAAGAATTTAGTACTATCACAAAGAGAGAGCTAACCAAGGAAAATACTTTTGTGAACATTCTGAATTTTACTGGAAATCTCACAACAATTGGGAATGTTGTTTCTTACGCTCCCCATGCTCCAGTGAATACACCTCTGATAACTGGGAATAATAAATGTGAATGATCTGAGTCTTCCCTGTACCTCCCTTATCTACTCTGTGCTTTCTGAAAATGAGAGTTTTGGCAGTAGGAACAGATTTCAACACAGTATTTGTAGGATTACTGCTTCTTGGCAAGGGCTCAGTTACTGAGAAAAAGATCCTTGATCTCGAAGAAGTGTGTATATATGTGTATACACATTTGAGATAAAAACATTCTAAAAGTAGAATTGAACAGAAAAGTCAGCAAAGTACCTGTCAAGGAAATATTTGTGTTTTGGTCTAAGAATGGGAATATACTGCATTTGTGGCTGAGAAAACAGAGAAAATATGATGGTTTATGTTATTCTGTGTGTATTTAAAAACAGAAAATCATGAAACTGACATCTACTCTATGCCTTCTGCTTTAAATGACATTAAATTCAAATTTCAAGGTAGTGAAGTATCCACTTTTTTTTTTTTTTTTTTTTCCCTTCTGTATTTGCAGCATATTTATAAATCATCAAAACATTCCTAAACCATGAAAATACTGAGGCATGTTGTTTTCTCTATAGGAATACAGGGCTGTTTGTTCTTTAAGTGAGGAAAGGGCCAGGGAAGAGCTTTGAAATCTGCTTTTAGATACCTAAATCATTTGATAATTTTCTAAATGCTATGTAAGCTAGGGCTTTTACTGAGGTCATTTATTATTGTGACCCTCTTTTTCCAGTTAAGAAATAAACAAACAAACAAAAAGAACACAAACCTGCACTCTTACTGCAGTCCTGTATGGTTGAACTCTTGCTTTTCATACCTGCTGAAGTATGGTATTTTAGACTGCTTCTACTTTGTTTACTGTTGTGTATTGATTAAGTAACTCAGTATTTGACAACAAGAAGCTTCTTTTCCAGAGATATTTGTTATAGAGGATTTATGCTTTTCCATTTACAGTGAAAAACGTTAACACACTCCTCACTGTTTGTATGTCTTCCTAACGGTAAGAGATGCAACCAGCACTGCATGACTGTGCACTCAGCTGCTGTCAAGAACAGAATCCAGCATTTGCATAACCGGTCATTTCATTCATGTTTTTCCTAAAATGATATCCAGAATTATCTTTAAAAAGTAATTTCAACTTAGATAAAGTAATCATTTAATGCTTTTAATGCATTTAATGTTAGGTTTGTGTGAAAAATATATATATATATATATCTGCTTTTATTCCTTGCTTTGTTACTTCTCCCCTTTCAATTCAGTTTCTTTGCTCCCTCTACCACTATGCCATACAATTGTACAAGAATTCTGTGGTCTTGAAGTAATTCTGTCAAACAGTGCTGCTTACAAAGATCTGTAGGGTTGCACATTTCTGTATTCCTATTAAGAACTTCTGGAAGTATTACAAATGATCCTTATCATTTTGTGAAGAACAGGAAGCCTTCTGTCAAAATTAGCCTGGCTACTGGGGTGAAAACTATATGATCGAGCTATATGTGAACAGTGGCAGTAACTTGTAAATTATAGATGAGTGCTGTGATTCCACATTCTGTAGCAGTCAGGTGCTGCATATGATCCTTTCTTCTGTCCTTGCCTATTCTCTGACAAAATACAATATTAAGTTTCAGTATAACCACTCTCTTTTAGCTTTATTTTATAAATACATCTAGTAGATATTAACTATTGTCAACTCCTTTACAATACATGTGATCTTCTCTTAAAGGATGAACAGATGACTTTTTTGTGTGTTCTTCCTTTAAATAACTTTCTTGAATGTTCTTTGGGAGACATCAAAACTCTCTCTCTAGTTAGAGGTGGCAGTGTACATACCTGCTACATCTTTTTGTTTTGTAGCCAGTTATTTTCTTTCAAAGTTTTGCAAGAAACCTCATGGGCTTCTCTAAAACCTTCACGCAGCGACATAACACCGATTTTGTATTAGGGATACAATAACATGTACAGATGTCTTAGAGGGCAGGATAGGAAGCTTACTTGCAATTTGTTAAGGGGGAAAAATGCACCTAGAATTAAAGCCAGTAGTAGTAAATTTTTGCATGAATGTGCATGCATGCCTACCTAGTCCTGACTTCATTAGCCAGTCATCAAAGAGAGCTGTGACTCATGTTCTGGTAGTACTTAGCTGCATTGCAGATATACAGATTAAATAAGACTTAATTCATATTTAATTGGCAATTAGGAATAGAAAGTTTTAAGAAGTTCATTTCCACCTTTTTTTTTTTTTTTTTTTAACCTTCTGGGCAACGTTAGATTGTAAACCCCTAGTGAAGGTTATTTTAAAGTAGGTTGAAGCAGAAGAACAGGAAATATAGAAAGAATGGACTTTGAATGATTTGAAACAACCCATTTCTTCTACCTCCTTCATCACATGTGCACGTACTCTTCTAACAAAAATAATAAAAAAAAAGATACACCGCATATTGTTTACCACCATAAAAGTAAAGACTGAAGTTTGATCATAAAACGTACTTCTACATCAAGAACCTGACAGAAGAAATCAATAAAAAAGAATTGCTTGTCTTGTTTTTTTTTTTGTTGTTTTGTTTTGTTTTGTTTTTTTCTAAAATAATACTCAGAGAAAATATGATAACACATCTTGAAGACAGGTCAGGAAGGCCAAGTTTAACTGAACAGAGGCATCACATGAACAAAGCATGCGACTAATCCATATATTCCTTTATTGTCTGGGCACTCTCTTTCCTTCTCTGTTGGACCAAATGTAAACATCTTTTAACATTTTGTTTACCCGTCTCTTCTACAGCCACTGTTTATCACCATTGAATTAGCAAGATGTCAGTGGCATACCAAAATGTGTCAAGTTTAATAACATTTACTTCTACTGTCACGTGCTTGTACTCCCATCCATGTTCTGGGTGAAATTTAATCTGCAGAGGCTCATTCATCAATTATGCTCACATTTGATGTGTTATTCAAACAGCAGTTTCTGCAAATGCTCAAAGAGAGGAGAGGTTTTTGGTTTTCAGTGATTCTTCTCCCTCCTCGTATGAGTGCAGGCAAAGAAGTTGGGTACCATTGCTGTCATAGCTACATTTCATTTCTACTTTACCAACACATCATCAATTCTAGTCTGTATCATTTGGGTTCTCATCTTCAATACTGTCAGTGGTCCTGCTTCTGAATTTGCTAATGTCAGTCTGCAGCCAGTCTTCATAGGTGGGTCCAAAACAGCTACCTGAACCTTCCTTGCATGCAATTAGAGACAATAATGTATGCTCTTAGTATGTCCTCTAGTAGAACATGGTAGCTTCTGATAACATTGGACACTACCAGCAAAGCAGATGTAGTTTGGTTTGTCAATGTCCAGAGAAGGAATAGTTTTGACTTCTATGGTAGAAATGACTGCAAGCAACAAAATATCCAGAGGCAGAATTGCATTAAGGTTGATTCATCACTCGATTTGGGTTTTGCGAGAAGTAAAATGAACATGCGAGAAGCAAGGGATTTAATTTTTTTTTTTTTTCCTTTTGGCATAGTTGTATATTTGTAACAACATCTGTGGATTGTGAACATTTCATATGATGGAAGAATGCAAAGCAGGATGTAACATGCAGAAAATGGCAGAGTTCTTCATTTGCTATCTTTACCAAATTCATCACCCCTCTTTCTCTGTTGTTTTCACCATCATTTTTTGACAAAAAATTGCTTTTTCCTGCGGAAACAGGTATATTAGTGGAAGCTTCAGGCTCTATGCACTCGATGATGTTTGAAGTTTAATTTAGACTCAGAGAAATGAAAAACTGTGAAGGAAAACTTGTGGGTTTTTTTCATCTATTGAAAGACAATAAACTATATTAGCTTTATGCAATGACTGTTGCTCAGCCTACAGATTCGTTTGTGAAATTGGCAACACTGAAGCAACCTAGGAAATATCTATAGAAAGACATCAATGATGCTTTGTAATAAATGCAGTCACCATACTACATCCAGCTTCCCAGGAGAGCGATTAACAATTTATAATCTTCAACATTTCTTTATTTGGATGGACTAGAACTCAGATCCTGGAGGTGCTAAACCCTTTTTGTAAATATGAAGCTATTTTTCTATATATTGAAGCTGTTATTATTATTATTACTATTATTATTTACTATTATTAATTAATATAATATTGTTATATTAATATAATATAATATAAAGTTAATATAATAATAATAATGTTATGTTGTTTTGTTTTTCAAGGGGGTGGTGTTCTTCTGGCATCTTGTAAGACCTGTGCTTTAGCAATATGTTATCATTCTCATTTAGACAACTAGGAACTAGGATATACAGAAAGGAAAGGTCATCCACAATGCATATGGCAGCCCCTTGAAATGGGAGCATTATCTCCTGACTGCTGGTGCAGCACTCTGGTTACAACACTCTCTTCCCCCATTGTGTGGCAGTATGCAGATTTCTAATGACTCATTGGGAAAAGGTCAAGAATGCAAAGATAATGAAGATTTTCAGCAATAGTGGTAAACATTTTTTTTCTTTCTTTCTTTTAAATTTCAGTGAGGATTAAGCTCAGTACAGAGCCATGGAAGCCTGCAGAGCTTTAATTGCTCTGCACTGGAAAAGCTTAATTTCACTGAATAGAGTCTTTCATGATTTAGGATGTTTCTGATATACCCTTGAAACATCACTGACAGAAGACAAATAGTCAAAAACAAAATTACAAATTTTAATGCACCTGCAGAGAGTTTTAATGAAATTCTGTAAAAACACTGTGAACAGGTCCTAAAATTAGCTAAAATATTCTGTATGTATTCTGATATTTTAATTAAAACACCAGTGAAAGGAGTCAGTTAGCTTTGAATTTTATGGAATTACTAAAAAGGAACTGCAGAAACAAATTCCTAGAGGAATTAAAAAAAAAAAAAAAAAAAAAAAAAGTATTCAGAGAGTTGCTCATCATTATCTTTGTTAAAATGTGTGATTGTAACACGTTCCTCTAGTCTGCCTTAGCTATTTTGAATGAGGTAGATTCAGTTCTGTATTGCATTTGTGGCTCTTTTTCCAAGTATTATTCAGTCTATTGTGCATCTTTATAGAACAGCCCATAGGGGCTGGTCATTAGCTCCTTTAAAGATTAGTCTGTTGGCACAGAGAACAGAAATATTATAAAAGCACAAAATTCTGCTTTCTTTTTAACCCAGAAGTGTGTTTAAGATTTATTTGGCTCTTGATTTTTATTGTCATATTTTTATAGGTTTGTATCATTTGTTCTTTGGAATTTCAATATCACATACCATTGCACGATCTGTTGATGAAATAATTGGAAAAAATTAATGAACCAGCCTTTCAAAATTGTACGTCTGCACATCTGAAAAGCCTAAAGTGCAGTTTTCAGAAGTGAAATAAAAGCTAAACTGAAGGGGAGGACCCTTCTTGAAGGAAAATTAAATGACACTATAGATGCTATTGTGTTCTAAGAAATAATCTTTTATACTGAAAAGAAAATCTGTTCAGCAGCATAGGACATACTGCTTATGACAAAAGATTGGAACGCAATTCAAAATTTTGCAAAAGGGCATATGCCGCCTATTCCAAACCTCTGAAAACTGGGATGATGCTGTGGGGTGCTTTCATTTAGAGGCCAACATTTTATCAAACTAAGACAAATAGGAAGTACTAGACTTAGTACAAAGCCGCAAACATGTTCAGTGTTTTAATACTCAAAACTGAGTTAAGTTGTGGGTTTTTGTTTTGTTATTTTATAATTTCTTGCCTCAAGACCAGCTGTAGGACCACTGATAAGACGTTCAGGAGAAAGACAGCCTTTGGGCTACTTGTTCCATTATCTATGAATGAAGATGCCCTCGATTGTGGATGGATTTTATATCTACCTCTATCTGAAGATAGGGAAAATAATTTTCAAAAATACTTCAGGCTGAATACTCTCGAGTGAACATGTGATTTCAAGGGACTCTTCACCCTCCCCCCCTTATAATACAGAAGTAATGTGCTTGAGGGAGCACTGATGTTAAATCTGTAATGAAGAGTAGGAGCACCTGTCTTAAAAATCTCTTTGGGCTTTCCCACTTATAGCTG
The DNA here is from genome assembly GCF_011077185.1 of Oxyura jamaicensis. Lineage (NCBI taxonomy): Eukaryota > Metazoa > Chordata > Aves > Anseriformes > Anatidae > Oxyura > Oxyura jamaicensis. Next base: position 11,725,725 of record NC_048912.1, read on the forward strand.
TATAGAGTATGAAAACAGTGCAAGACATTCTCCGCAGACTCACAATGGATATTGCCTTTTCTCTATTTTTTGTTCATAATGACTATGCCACCACCCAAGGGGCCCAGACTACCTTGCTGAGGTGAGCAACACGTTTTCTGGTGTAAGACACCTTGTCCACTAGGTAGTGTTGTCTGTTACACTAACCCTTACCATGTTCAACGCATTATGTGTGTCAACACTAATTTGCTGTCCTTGATTCCCTTCCAGTGAGATGACAAGCAAGAACTAAGTCATGATAGTATTGTAGTGTGAGGATTTTGTTTTTTACCTACACTTTTATCTTTGTGGTCAAACCATTTTGTTTCTGGTCATGGTAATGATATCTGGCTAGAGAAACACCAGAATCCAGGTTTTTCGTAAATCAACCAGGTTTTTCATAAATCAAGTGTTTTTAAGGTTTTATTCAGCTTGAGATATGTGTATTTAAGGGTCAAAGGAGATGATGTCTCTAGTTCAAGAGGTGAACGTCTCTTGTTGAAATTCTCTGTTCTTCTCTCTAAATAGGCTTCCACAATTTTTAGCTTTGTTCTCAAGAGTCACATGGCTGAGAGAGGCATATGACGACATCAGGTGGAGTCCATCATGCATGCCTTGATGTCATTACTCCATCGCACGGGGGGGGGAGGGGGGGGGAGTCTGACTGACATGGAAGCCAGCCAAGAGACATCTAGATTTACCTTAAAAGATCCTGCACTCTGAGGACATTCAAAAATAAATATGTGTTTCCAAAAAAGCAAATAAACAAATAAACCTACAGGTGCCCAATGGCTCCTTTAATTCCTCATCCTTCTTTCCTTTTCATTTCTTGTCCAGGTTCCTATTTTCTTCCCATCCTACCCCCTTGTATCACTTGCCTTGTTTATAATTTGCTTGACCCCTTTTCTCCATTCCCTCCTCCCCACTCAGCTAACTACTGCCCTCCTCCTTTCCCTTGGGTCTTCTCTGCTGAGTCCTCACTAACGTGCTCACAGACATTCCTTCCACTCCTCTGCTACAAACTTGAAGATGAAGGAAGTGACAGGCAAAGTGGACAGCTGGAGTTTGTCTGACATGACAGCTTTCCCCTGTGCCAAAGATTAGTATTGCCACTGTGGTAGCACAGCCAAATTTAAAATACAGCCATAGTCTTTTCCTGGAATATGCCCTATATAAATTCCAGTCTTTGGCTGAGCAAAAAATTGCTATTTGATATCATCTTTCTTTCTTTCCTTTTTATTTTAAATATGTGAACATACACAATCTATATACACTTTTTATATCTGAGCTGCCTTCAAACCTATACAGTCTAAGTAGTAGCTCATAAGACTAAAGTGAAATGCACATATTTAGCTTTTAAATCCTGGTTGGTGTTCTGTGTTAATTGATAACTAATAACAGGAATGTCTGCATCAATATTTAGCACAACCAGACAGAAGCTAACAATGTTTACTCTAATCAGGAAAATGAACTAAATTTATCTTTGTGGGAAAAAATGTTTCATTTATCACTCCATAAAAATGCTGAGTGAGCTACAATATTACAAGTCAAGATGACCTGGATTTTATTTGGCACAGACATATTTTGGGAAACTTATTTAACCCTTTTGTTTCTTAGTTTGCACATATACCAAAAGTTTAATAACCTCTTTCTCACTCAAGTTGTAAAATTTAACAACAGGTAACTGCTGGGAGATTTTCAGATAAAAAGTGCTAGATCAAAAGTAACATATAGAAATAATCATAACTCCAAACAGTAATTTTCAAATATATATATATATATAAAGATAGCTATGTGCATAATAATAATATCCAATTACATTAAATCTACATAAAACTACAAGGAATAGCAACCCTCCTACTTAAAACAGCTAATATTATCTGCCTTTGAGAAAGGAGAATTTGAGAATTCCAAATAAAATCCCAGAAATTCCAGATGGGAAAATTGCACTTTAACCCCCCCCCCCCCCCCCCAGCTATTTATTTATTTATTTTTTTGCAGCTTGCACTACTGCCCACTGCTTACAGCAACTATCTTCTAGCCTACATTTGGCTGTATTCTATTATTTGGTTATGACAATTCTCTTGTTCCAATCACAGAAAACAACATTTGATTATTCTCTCAGTGATGTTAATACAGAGAACCACAATAGCAGCTTTATTTTACTTACTTTACAGAATCCCATCATGCAGTAAAATCAGAATCTGCCTCCTTCAACAGTTGGAAATGTAGATATAAATCTCAAACCCATGTAACGGGTAGAAGTTTTCACATGAGATCACAAATGTTTTTCACAATTATTTAGGACAAATTGTATGTTTTTCCTGTACAAATGTGAAATTTCATGGGTTTGTCACAGCTGATCTAAATTAATAACTAAAATGCTAAAGCTTTATTGTCATAAAAAGATTTCTGTTTCCCAAATGATAAGAGTGTTATGACATGTATTGATCTACTGAGGTGGTAGTAGTCAGTGAGAGATGGATCTCCCCATTTATTTTTTGTCCTTCTGCTATTATTATATTTATTGAGAACATGTCAGAACAATTGGCACAAAAGCTTGAGATGTTGATAAACTGATAAGCCGTGCATATATTTGAAGCAGTAGTTGATCAATGTATATTAACTATGGTTATTTGGACAGGGAAATGTAATACTTTCCCCATCTCCTCTTGGAAATAAATTTAATAGTCTATCTCACCTCCCATGTGTTTCCCAGTAATCGCCTTCAGTTATTTTTTTCCCAATTAATTACAGTCATTTAGATGATGAACGGAGTCTCTCTCATGGGGACGTGTAGTCAGAATATGGCTTGGAAAAAAATCTTCTTTGAACAATGCAGCCTTACATTCAGATTATTTCTAAGCAGATTTTTTTCCTTTGTCATGCTCATGTGTATCTGGAGACTCCAAAATGTATTCCAAGCTGGTTTAAAATGGAGCACCAGAAGGAAAATTTCATCGTTTGTCAGTGCAAGCTCCTAGCCATTCAGGAATTATTCCCTTGTTTTGGTGGGGGTTTTCTGATCTTTCCTCTGATTGAAGGAGGGAAGTGCATAGGATTTCTAGTGTATTGGTTTTTTTTCTACTGCACGTGTGTGTGCTTCCTGCCTCATTGTTCATTGAAAATGCTTGTTTAGTGAACATATGATGATGGCAACATTTAGTAGCAGCAAAAGTTTTCAATTGCAGTCATCCAAGACGATGACGAACATAAATGTGAATTAAGTTGCAGCAGAGAATATAACTGAAAAATAATAAGGAAGCAAACAGAAAACATTTGCTGGAGGGCAAAACTGGAAACAGGCCAGATTACAGATCTCTGTAGTACCTTTTTTCTTAAGCCTTATACCAGTCATGCTACAAACATATCCAAGAGCAGGAATTAACTGTTTAAGAAGGTCATGCTAATGGGGAAAATTTTAAACTATCAGGATGTATGCTGTCTGTTTTTCAACACTAGTAAAAGAGGTATCATTTGGAAGCATATCATAGTATATCTGCTAAAGGAAATCTTAATGCAGACATCTCCTGACAGGCAAGAATATGTGATATGCATAAATAAATAAATACAGTGTTACAGTATTCTCATGGAAATCACCATGTTGTGGAGAATATCTTTTAAAAAAATGTTCAAGATATCAAGAGCACATCACCCACTATGCTTCTTAGTTTCCTCTTGGATATCAGGGCACACTTAAAATTTCTCTATTTCTAATGCTTTCAGTAGGCGAGACTCATGGTATCTAAGTGAGTCCATGTATCAGCTTTGGACTAGGATGGGTAATTTTTTTCACTGTAATATCAAGTTAGAGTGATATTTTTGTGATCAGATTTATTCAGTGTGGGCTTCAGTCAATAGATGGACCGGATTACAGAATTGACTTGCATGGAAATTAGAATTGATTTAAACTAAATTATTGATTATTTCAAGTTGAAAAACTCCCTCCTAAAAATTGCATTCCCACAGAGCAGCTCCTAACTGATATGTTTTATCATTTTATAAATTATAACAAGATAAATGTATGCAGGTAGGTTGGAATTTGCTGATCTTTTTGAACATTATAGAATGGACAATGAGTCTACATCAAAAGAATTCTTTCAAGTATTCAAATGTTCTTTAAATGCTCTGAAGACCTTATGATACATTCCTGTATCATTTCTCACTTTCGTTGGGAATGAATAATGTTTGCTTTTCTGTTTCACATTAAAAATGTAATCTGATTTCCTATTTAAATATGGAATTGAAAATATTCTTCCCTCTTATTTTTTTGTGGTCAGATTAATTTCTTTATTATAAGTCTCTTCCTTACATTAAATTGCATTGAGTTTTGTTTCATCTAACCCTTCCAATTCTTTATCTCTAGTGATAAAATACTCCTCTTCTCTCCTATTTTTCCCTGATTCTTATTTAAAGAACTCACAACCTATGACATTTATTTGAGACTTACAAGAACAAAGTTTAATTCTTTAATTCTTAATTCTTCTTCAGCTGTACTGTGTGATCCTTTTATGACACTGAACAAGTTAGTCAGGCTCCCTGTATACTCTTCCCTATCTATAAAAAGTAGATAATAGCACTTTACTAACTGAAAAATCTTAACAGTGAAGGTATTAAAGGTTATGTGTACTCATTCTGAGGTATAACCAGATCTTTTAAATAGATGGAATTTTTAGGTAGGTTGAGACACATTTCCTTCCTTCATTTTGCTGCTAACCTCTGAAAAGTTTTTCTTACTGTGTGCCCCAAAACAGTTGTGTTTTTAGAAATAGCTGAAATAGCTGCAAGCATTGTAGCTGGTCATAAGTATCAGAAATTCAGTTATGAAATTGACTAATTTAAGAAACTTTTGAAGTAAATTTCAGTCACATTTCACCTATTTAGTTTCCATCTGAGGGAAGTCTGTACAGATATATATCTTGTTGGTATTCAATAGTCTGGTTATTACTTTGATTTTGATTTGGTAACTGAAGATAGTAGGGAGTAGATAAGTTCAACAGAATTTGTCTTGCTACATACCTCTCTTGTGATGACTTTTCTTTGGTTATTAAGGTTGGAGATTGCTTTTTTTGCCTTCTGAGCTACATTCAGGTCATCCAGCTTGCCAGTAATTTGAATACCAACAAACTGGGTCTTTCTGACAGCCGGAGCTTGACAGGCTGCTCAGAGTCCCTCCAAAGAATTGTTGGTCTGTCACGCTGTTTCTCCTAGTAATGGTATAAGAGCTGATAGCAAGTTGAATACCTATAAATAGATGGAGAGAATAGGTCTTAGACTCTGTAGGTGGTATTTTATCATCTTGGCTCCCCCTGCCATTGCATGGTGCACTTTGACAGCTTAAAATAACTGAGTGCCAGTTTTGTGCCAAAAATATAAAATGTCATTCAGTATTACAGTATCCATTTCAGCTATGGACATTCCTAACACTTCCTACAGCAGCTTTCCTAGCACTGCTAATTCCAAAGGCTGTCAGAAATAAAACTCTTGCAGGTGACCAAATTTATTCAATTCTTACCTTAAATTGGGAAAGACATTTCAGTCCATCTGCATCTGTGTCTTCAGTTCTTCTAGACTGTATGCATAGCATATGATCTTATATGGCCCTTACAACAGCTGCTTTGTCTTTCCACCACAAGGCAGGCAGTGCGTTAAAGTATAAAATCTGCCTTGCTGTTTTAGACTTCCCTCATAGTCATGGACTAATTTTTGATACAAGGAGTGCTCATGCATATAATGAATATACAGTAGATTTGATGAGTTGGAACCTTCTGCTTCAGATGGTGTTTCAGCAAGTTTAGCTGCTGTAATGCAAACAAAATGTTTTCTTGTTTTGACAGTGTGTGTATTGCTACCACAGTTTTAACATGCCTCTCCTGAAAAATGTATCGTGGTAGAATTACTCCATAGAAAGCCAAGAGGCATTTTTTAACAAGCTTAAAGATATGGAACTGTGTCGTCATTCATTTACCAGATTGCCTGAGCTACACTGCTATTAATCTCAGGGTAAATGCTAGATGAGCACTTCTCATCAGCTTTATCATTCTGATACAATCAGATAGGGGAACTGGAGGTGTAAAACCAAACAACTCTGTGTATTACAAGACTTATTTTAAATCAGATAGAGGGTCTATTTTTGCTGTTAAAGTATCTCACCCACATCATGACTCCTCTTTATCCTTCCTGTAATTTCCACAGTGCCTTTTGGGCTGCTTAGGTCTCTGCCAGTGCTCTGGTCAGACAGGACACACTCCTGATGGTTTCTCAAATACAATCTCTGCAGTAGAGGATATAGCTAATGACGTGGAAGGGAAGAGCTAAATTTTTCTGATTTACTGGCACAGGATTTTTGAACACTCTTCTACTGTTCTCTTGCATTTGAGGGTCTAGCCTGAGAGCTCTTGATAGGTTGAGTTTACAGGTATTTACTAGTTGCAAAGGCTTTGTAGCTTGTCTAAACTTTTATTTTTCCTCTTGGGAATGCATTGATACTTCTTGTAACTGTCAGAAATTTTAGTTTTACTGTAGTGAGGGTGTGAAGGGGTGAAACAAGAACTGTACAGTGTGTATTTTATCCTGAGAAATAATTAGTGGGTAAGAGAGCTGGGATGTCATACATTTTTATGCCTGTCTTAAAGCAAAATGAATTGCTAGACAACGAGGGAAAATAACATTTAGAGGACTCTGTGTTTTTTTCATTTTTGATATTTTTGCTTCATATAGTTTCACTAGGTCCAAGTACCGCACTTCATCCTTTCTCCTCTCATTTCAATTGTTTTGGAAGTGCCAAGAGCATCTTGTTTGATTTAATAAATGTTTTGTCAATCATAGGGAGATTGTTTGCAGAGCTCTAGTCCTCTTAGGTATCTGTTTATGAAGCATATAAGCCTGTTAGTGATTATTTTTCTTCATATTCTCTTGTGTTTTGTATTTTTGTAGGGCAGAAGAGAAACATTGTATTGTGATAAAGTTGGGATGGTGACTGACTCATTTCTCTTTTCATCCTCCTGAGTTGTAGTTTTGTGTTTTCATTTTTTGTTCAAGTTTGGCAAAGATAGTTTGATAATGCACTTCACACTTTGTGCTCCTGAGGTAATGCTATGGATCTTGACTCTGGAATTTGGATTCAACACTTCCCTGGACTGAATATTTGTATTGTCAGAAGTGTTTGAAGGGTGGCAAGATGGCCATTTTATCTCATGAAAGTGGATGTAAAAACTAATGAAAGAAAACACAGGACTGAGGCAAGAAGTGATTCACTCAGGGTGGACAAATAAGCTTTCAAGAGAAAAACTAACTGCTCTCCAGAGGAACAATATAGCAAGATGCTGAGCAAGCTGGCTAGAATCTAGAAAAGCCTTCAATCATGTGCTTAATTTTAAATATTCAAGTAGTGGTTTAGCTTTACAAGGATATGTGATTGTTTATGTGAAATAAAACTGAATACAGTCTTCACGCAATTAAGCTCTAAAAATTGCTCCAGTTCCTTTACTCTTGTTTCATGTCTTCCAAGTGGTGATTCCACCTTGAAGTGATCTTGCATTTCATAGCACACATCAGCTTGACTGCAGAAGTCTCATTTTTTGATGGCTCCTACTGAGTGCTTTCTGGACACTCACATACAGAATTCTGAGAATTAAGTTTATTTCCTCTGAAATAGCAACAGAATATTGTTCTGTTCCACAACAAATCAGTTCTCTGTCCTTCTCAGTGTGACAGGTTTCAACTTTTAACTACAGGAAAAGAGGATTGCTCACTTAGGAGAAAGTTTCTGTTATGTACATTAGCAGTTAGCTGCTGCATGATGGCTAGGAAAACACACAGAAAAGTTTTGCATAATAAGTTGAGTTCAGAAGAATGTTTCTAAAAGACCTTAAGGCCAGATGCTAATTAGAGAATGACAAAATTGTTCAGAAAATAAGACTAGAACTGTAAGAATCTTGCCATAGTCAGACTACCGTCAGCAAAGATGCTTAATTATCCACTGCATATAATAACTCCCTTGCGAAGTTATATGATAAGTATAAAGGGCATTGAAGTCAGAAATGTTCTGAAAGTCTTTGGCCTGAGAAGAGCAATGAAAGATGTTATAACAATGAAAATAGTGTGAAACAAGTTGCATCTTTTCAGTAACTTCTTTTTAGACCCTCAGAAAATAACAAAGCAGAGAAACAATGAAAAAGTGGTGTGGGCTGGAGTCTGTTCCCTTTTACACAAGCTTAATTGTGTTTCACTGTTCTGTTCCTGATTTTCATTAATACTAGCAAGAATGAAGTCAGGGCTTACCATTTCTTAAGCCGCTCAGTACAGATCCATGCAATTCTTTGAAAATAACAGGAGCAAAGCAATCTTTGGGTAACATAATACAACCCCTGAACTTTGATCTCAATCAAGGCAATCTACAAAGAAACAATAATGTCATAACTCTTTTAAAGCTTGCGACCATGAAAAATAAAACAGCTATCAGAAACCTACTCACAGAACACTGAGAAATAATTCTCCTGACCTACAGCACTGTTCCATATGTTGTATAAACTAAAGAGTAAAACTGGTTTGTATTTGTACCTACAGCTCCCACCAATTATAGCTGAAGTTGTTGGCTCCCTATGTGTTTTCATTGACACGGATAAAAACAGACACAGTGAATAAGAAAGAGGATATTACAACTCACAGCTCTCATGTTACACCATAGGCATGATTTAATGCTTTTTATACCTTTTTTTTTTTAAGCTTGAAAAGTGCTCTTAGAAATAGCCTGACTGGGTAGGGTCTGTGTAAAGTAAAACTTAAGACTTTGTGTTACCATTCAAGCTTGAAGACACAACAGAAGGAAGACGTGATCCTTCAGGGCTAAGGGATACCGGAGTTGTAAGCTATATGTGGGGATATAAGCCCTGCTCATTAGTGGGAAATGGACCAAGATATTTTGATCCGTCAAGATGACTAATTCCCTAATAAGTGATGTACCTGCCAGGTCTGGTTTGTACTGGAGAAGTGGTGACTAGATAGTGGCAAATCTATCTGGGGTGACTTATTTGCCCCCTACTTCTTCCCTACTGGTGCTCCCCTGCAGTCCTCATATCCACAAGGGAGAGTTGGAGACGAAGTGCCCGTCAGGGCAGCAGCAGCGGCAGCATGCTCCGTTGAAAGGCTGGCACAGGCCTCATCGGCCAGCACTGGGGGCCGGAGCTGGCTCGTTGCTTGGTTACAGCTTTTCACAGCTGCACTGGAAAGTGCTCTGAAAGGAGTACGGCTTCAGCCTGGCAGCAGTTACTGGGGAGGCAGGCCGCAGCTTTTACTTCAGAAACCAAACGGGCCTGCCTCTGCAGTTAGCATTTCATTAGGGTGTCAGCAGGCTTCCCATGGTACCAGATGAGCCGTAAGGAGACAACCAAGATCCGAAGTTTGTGTCAACTCCAATCCCATTCACCTCCAAACTATAAACTGGTTTAAAATAAGAGAGAGGTTCCGGAAGCAGCTGAAGAACTGGTTTGGATTTGGCTCTTCTAAGACCAGGCCTTAGTCGTGTCTCTGCCTATCGTGCATCTCTAGAAGTTTGTGAATGAAAGCCTCCTTTCCTGGATCTTATCTGCCCCTTGGTTTCTGGTGGGGTTTTGCATGGTATTTACCTTAAATAAAAAGCTCAGGAAAGCAAAAACTGGACTCACTTCAGTCACTGTATGTGTGGTGCCAAAAGTCACATTTCCTGATACACAAGCCTACAATAATAACTGATTTTAAAATTACAAGAATGATCGCTATATATCAGCAGCCACGGGAGATTTGCCTAATTTTATAACTAGCTTTAAGGTTTTTGTTAGTTTCTATTTCTCTTAGATTTTCTATTCATCACAACTGCAAAGTGGTGTTTAATGACCTTTTGAATTTTGCTTTAATGAAGTCTTTAAACTATGTCATAACCTCCCTAAGTATAAGTGAAATTATTACTTTAAACTTGCAAACACAATGATCTTGATAGGTATGAAGGCAGGTAATGTTACATGGATGTGATTCAGACCTGTAGCTGAGAAAAGTTGTACCTTTAAAATGAGATGTGGGAGATGGAGGGTGTAATGCTTTAAGAAGCAATTGTCCAAAGCGTATGCTTTCAGTTTAAAAACATTGTATTATGTGGTATCTAGAGTAAATGCCAGGAGAGCATAAAGGAAAGAGAATGGACAAAAAGCTTATGAAAAGCAGGTAAAATTGAGGTAATATTAAGCGATTACTTCACACTGTAGTCCCCACATTTCTGTTCTATGCAGACCTGTGACTTAGTCCACAGACATAGAAACTGAAGAATATGATATAAAATAAGAAGTGACGTTCAGAGAAATACTGTGCTTTGAGGGGAGGGCTCAGATGATATACAGCATCTTTTGCTATTCTCGAAGAGATAATTTGAGTTACTATTGTAATATTAATCATAAAATTTATAGCTAAGATATCTGAAGTGATTGGCTCATAAACAAACCAGAAATTACATGCCAGTGTTTCAATTTAAAAATACATTCTTGGAGATTGGAACTACTTCTTAATGATTTAGAAAACAGAAGTAAAATAACCCAAAATTCATGATGCATGTAATTTGCTGTGCATAGTTTGACAGGCTCCCACTAATTGCTACATATTCTCTGCAGAATAAATACCAGCTTTGGTGCCACTGAAGCTGGGACATTACTTATGTTGGTAAGGGGCATTTTAGGTGTCATTATGAAATTGCTGCTCAGCTGCTGAGAACTGGCTTGGGGTGACACCACTGAGTACTGTCTACTTCCATTAGCTTCAGCGAGAGCAGAGGTGATCCAGACTGGGCCAGGTCAGGCTCTTTTGTTCTGCAGCACAGGAAGGCTGCTTCTCAGAGTGTCTGGTGTGGTTCTCCAGGTAAATGTTCTGCTGTGAAAGAAAACTTCATTTCACAAACACGTTTTTACATGCACTTGCTAACGTTTATGTGAAATTTCAAATCCAAAGTAATCATGTTAAAAATGAATGGTGAGGTTGAACTATGACTTGGTTGCCATTAATGTTTATCAGTGCTATTTGCATTTGAAACAACAAAGGAAGATTGCAAGAGGCAATAACTGTGCTGATCCTGCTCGATGCAACATAATTACAGGGTCAGACTTAACATATTTTATATCATTTTGTTCATAAAGCTGAAAAGGCTTTTAGGAGTCCATGGTAGAGCTGCAGTAAAGAATTTGACCTGCTAGCCAGTAGAGATGAAAAGGTCATCGCAGCCCAGCAGCCCATGCTCTTCAAGAGCATTTAACCTTTTTTTTTTTTTTTTTTTTTTTTAATGTGCATGACTGTGGGGATATTTTTGTGCTGTGAAAAATCAGTTTCCATGAAGAGTCTCCAGCAAATACCTTATATAATAAAGTTTCAAGAATTAAAACACACAGACATATATAGACAGTGCTCCAGTGATCAGTGATCAAGCTTCTCTGAAGTTCTTTGCTGATACTGTCCTCAGACATTGCTGTACTCTCATTAGAAAATCCAAGGGGAAAAAAAAAAAAAAAAAAAAAAAAAAGAGCATTTAATGATGAATTCTAAGATGAATTTCTTCCCTCTCCTGTCCCCTGTCCCCTCACACCCCCACCTTACAATTGATTGTTTAATGAAAACACCTGAGGACAGAGAAAGCATGTTGCAAAGGAAGATGTCTACTAGGCTCTCTATATGACAGTATATGGTTATATACATATAAATTTATACTGCTTGAGCACATATTCCCATTACTAGTGAGTTTCACTTTTGCGGCATAGTCTGTTTCCTATTTGTAGAATTTTTATTTCCTATAATTACATGTTTCAGCAAGAAGAGAGCTGAGTCTCTGGCAGTGATACTGGTTTGCTCGTGTTTAGAGCTGTGCAAAATGTTGTACTTGGTTTTGTTGATGGTCAGTAAAACTAAATAGGGATAATGGGTAAACTCTGTGATGCCAAAATGGAGACAACAATAATGCATCAGAGGAAGAAGGTCCAATTGCTGTGTCACAATCTCATTTAGACTATGTCTTTTGTGGGTGAAGACTACAGTCTAGTAGATGTGTTCACTGAGCAGGAGTACAGAATGTTCTGTGTTGAGCTGGACTTAGAATGCCACATTTCTGTGGTGTTGCCTATTGGTACGGATGGTTGGAAAGAAGGGGATTAGGATTTCTCTGAATTGTTTCCCTTAGAAAAAAAATCAATTCACTATCAGACATATTTTATATTGATTATCAATTACTAATGAGTCAACTACTGCTTTGGTGTAGTCTTTTTTCTTTCTGAAGAGTAGGCAAAGTTCTTTTCCACAGTTAGCTGTTCCTCTTTGCTACTGACTCTCTGTAGCAAAGGAATAACCTCATGTTTTCCTGTGGCTACACAATACTTCAGCTATGCATCTTTCCATCTAGTATCACTTTCTCTGTTTTAGAGAATTAATTATTGGAGATTGCCAGAAATAACCACAAATCAAACAGCATTTACCCCTTCCATTAGTATGAAAGTGTTTGCAGTCACCTTCTGCTGAATTACTAAGCTAAGAGGTCACAAGCAACAAATGCAGTAGAAAGCCATTTGCTTTAGGGTTATTAGCACATTTTGGAGATAATTACATAATTTTTAAAATATTCCTAGGGATTTACTTCAGTAACACAATCATGAATGTGAACTTCAGTAAAGGAAAATTATAGGTAATTTCTGTTTATTTTGCTTGTTTCTATAGTAACAATAGTAATTATTAATAAACAGAACACTCTGTTCTGGCAAGTCATGTTAGGAAAGCCTCTCTAATAAAAATGAATTCTAAAAGTAGCTTCCAAGGAGGTTATCCAGTTACATTTCAAAATGGCAATGCATGCTTCAGGCTGTTAGCTGACAGTTATACAGCCCTCATCTTCAGTTGGAACTTCTGCTATCAGTGGTGCTACACTGGTTTACATCATTTATGGATATAACTAGCGTGTTTTAAATGCACTGGAAACTAATATGACCTAGATGCTTATGCCTGCTTATACTGTGCATTGGTATTATAAGTCTATTATTAGGTGTCTAGAGTTATTAGAGCTCTAGGTAAATCTCATTTTGTGGAAATGAGAAATATAAAAAAATGATCACGTGCGCATGATTTTGTTCAGAGTTTGCTTTATTTAACATGAATTGTTCTCCATATCCCTTTTTACTGAGGAGACAGTTAGAAACTTGGTATTTAACTGTGGAAGTCAGAAACATTTTGTAAAAGCAGGTGACTCTGTAAGTCAACAGGAATTGGCATACATCTTGCTTAAATACTATGACTAGAGAGGTTTGCTCAAAGGTGCCATCAGAGCCAAAAGTCCCTCAAAAATCTTAAGCTGTCTCTTATTCTCCATGAGGTTACTCATTGTAGTTCCTGGCCTGCTTTATTCACTTGTCCAGCAGATCTAAACAAGGACTTAAATAACTTTTTAAAAGACTGTATCCAACAGTCTCCATCTTTTGTTTTCTCTACCAGCAGCTTTAGCACTACTACTTGAGAAGAGCTATGTTTACCGTACTGTCTTTCCTGGAAGACAACCAACCTAAATTTTGTAGGAGGTTTTCAGGACAAAAATAAATGTGTCTTTAAGTCCAGAGAACTCAGGGATGAAAGTTCAAGAAGTACAGTTAGGCTCTGGAGTCAGGTCTATAACATTAGCAATAAAATAATTTTTCTGGTGTAGCAGTAGAAATTGCTGCCTGAATTCAGTATTGCTTTTGCCTGGTTTACAGCACAAAACAGGGTCCTGCGACTATGGGAAGCAGGTTTGAGAGGCATAGTCTGCTCTGAGTTTGTCTCATACATCAGTAATAGAATTGTTAACAGTGTTTTGATTACAGAGTCATTTATAGCTGCTTATCAGAGACATTGATATTAAATTTACAAGTTTGTTTATCAAGATGATAAGAGGGGAAACTTTTACTGTGGAAATCATTACAGTTTTAAATGACTTCATTGATGTAAAGCTTCTTGCCAAATTATTAGCTGTGGGTTCTAGCTCTGCCAAAGTGAATGAATCTGTACCAGTTTACAGTGTCTGAGACTTTGGTCCTGTGAGTTCATTGTTAGATTAACTTTTTGACTCTAATTGTATTTAAAGTGTAAGATGGAATAAGGAAGGATGCATTATTTTCCTCTGCTCCCTTAAAAGGATCCCAGTATGGCAACAGATAAAAAGGAAAAAAAATCACCCAGGCAGTTTCCAAAATTGCAGCTCTGCAGAGAAGAGGAAAGTGAGTTGTTTATATATAAAAGCATTCATAAACTGTCAAGCAAAGTAGCATATGCAGAAAAAAAAAAATAAAAAAAAAAAAATGCAATGAAAGTGGGCATATCCACACCAATTAATGCATATATGTGAGCAATACACATGCGTAAGTCCTTTGCAGTATGCACAAAAGCTTGTGTATGTACAGACAGCTGCCCAGCCTGGCAAAAACTGTGTGGGTTTGGGGTAAGTTTTGCTTTGCATTATGCGCACTTAATTGTACCTAACTGTGCACACATCAAAAACGTTACTCTTCTATCTACTAGAAAAATTACTTTGAAAGAGACATAGTCATCCTTCTTGGATATATATGAAGATGAAGATAATGTCAAGCAGTTTGGTACATTCACTTATGAATAATTCATCCAGCTGCACACATTTATTCTTTATTATTATTATTATTAATTATGTGTGTATTGCTGGAAAAGACAGGAAGGCTGTAACTGCTGCCTCATGAGAGATCCTTAACGTTTGAATTTGGTTAGACCAAGATGTGTGATATGAGGAAAGGGAGAAAGACAATGATAAATAGATCACAAGACACAAAGGCTTTAATAATGTTGATGGGGAGAAATATAATTTGTTTGAGATGATAGCCTTAGGAGAGCAGGCTACTCCTAGTTGCCTTGTCAGGAGTTCGGTTCTTTGTTGCTTTCTCTGAGCTGGGTATACTTAGAGCAGACTCGCTTGCATTACAACACGCTTGGCTTGGATCTGCAAAAAAGTTTGATCTGTACATGGGATCAGAGTTATGCAAGTATCTTTGGAAAAAGGGCAAGAAGTGTTGCCTATTTTAAATGAGACTTCCAGAAGACTGCATGGGCCCACGAGGAGCCCCAATACCAGCAGTGCTCTTGATACCACATTATTTAACTCTGTGTGTGTGTGATAAATGTTTGGAAGCACAAAACAAAGACGCAAAAAGGATCTTTACAGCAATCAGCTGCTCTCAGACAACATCTCACTTTCATATCCCCCATGCAATTCAGAGGTGTCACAAAATCCTGGCTGAAATTACATCAAATGGAATGCTTGTGATGTATTTTTGTTACAGCTCAAAGAAAATCTTTGCATTTCATGACAGAGCTGAGTAAAGCCATAATAATGATTAATCTCCATAGAGATACTTATAGTACCTATTTTCTGTGTTTAGACTTTTAGGGAAATGTATAAGGATATAAATTGAACTTGGTTCTAATGGGAGGTTATTAATCTGGAATCCTTCATTATGCAGCAAAAATGTAGGATAGAAGTGACCCTTTGGGCATCTTATTTTTTCTCATCATAACGCATAGAAATATTGAAAACTTTTGCAAATGTAACTGAAAATCAACAAAATATTTCAATGTCATTTTGTCACTTTGTATCTGTCTTTAATATTTTTCCAGGCTGTAGAACTCCCTGTGTCCTTTAGGCATGATATTGACTGTAACCATAATACCAGTAATCTGTACAGAATAGCATGGACCCTACTGCAGTCTCACTTAAGTGAAGACACACGATGTTAGGAGCATGAAAGACAAAATCTGTTAGCCTGGACTGCTGCTCAGGGAACTTTATGGTCACCTGTGACCAGAGTGAGACTGTGAAATGACACTCTGACTTCTGACTTTCTTTTTCTTCCACTTCAGCTCAGAAAGACTGGCAGCTGGTTATTCACTTACTCAACACTCACAGGTGTACTGAGACCAGCACAACCTACACATGACCCACTTCTGTGCTGCATCGTTCTTCACTCTGCAAGGACGCCCAAAGACTGCTTTTGACAGAGGTACCTCCCCTCATACATACAGATGGGAAAAATACCTGTGCCTGTATTAGATATTTTTCAGAGAATTGAATTTCAGTTGTTATTGACTAGACTGGGTCTGTGCTATGGTTTTCAGGTAATGGGCAAAATATTATTTAATGATATCTATCCCAGTTCTTACAAAGATGTTTGAAGTTGGGATAAAATCAGTCACAGTTTGTTCTCTCTTTGAAATTAAGACTGCATCTGAAACTCAGCACTCTGGATAAATTCTGGATTTTCTTCACTCCCTCATCACCAACCCTCGCTTTTTTTTTTTTTTTTAAATAAGCCATATTTGAGAAATTTAAATTTAGCACCATGTACAAAAATGTCTTTAATTTTAAGTTTTTATAAGGAAAGTAGAGTATTTAGTGTTGTGTCTGAAAATGTTTCAGCTACTAAATGGATGAAAGGTTCAGCGTTGCCTCAATCTATCAACAGGGAAAATAGTAGTTTTGCTTCTCAACTAGCTAGGTGTTGAAACCATCTCCAGATTCATTAAAGCATACTGTGGAAATAATTTTCTAGTGGGAGACATAACGAATGTGCAAGGCATTTTTACAACATACAGGAGGCTGTAAATTTTTAGAGAGCTTTTTATTATTATTTCTGTGCTCTAAGTCATATTTTGCTATATGTCATAAAGGTTTGAAAACTTAGAATGTTTTGTAATTACTCAGAGAAAAATAACTCATTACATCTTAAATTCAGATAACAAAAGAAATGCAGTGTTTGTATAGGTTGTTTACTAGTTCTGCTTATTCCAATGGGCCTAGGCCAAGGGCAAACTGTTATAAAACTGTAGCTGTGTAAAACATCCTTTGCTGTTTGAGTGCACGCAAACAATAACAGAATTCATCTGAAAGTGATGGCTGATGGGATTCAAGGTGAAAATGTCCTTAGTAAGGATGTAGTTTACATAGTAAGGCATCCACCTTTTGTTTTGTTATAAAAGCTCTGCATATATTTTTGCTTTGGCAACACGATCACTTCCTTTTTTCCTGCAGAATTATTTACACATCTGTACACTACGTCGTTTTTAAAAAGAAGCATTTCCTCCTGAAAAATTAAAAAGCATTGATTTAACACTATTTCCCTGTTAATTTTCTAGTCAGTAAACATGCAATAGAATAAATCCCATGCAAGATATACGTGATAA
The DNA here is from genome assembly GCF_011077185.1 of Oxyura jamaicensis. Taxonomy (NCBI): domain Eukaryota; kingdom Metazoa; phylum Chordata; class Aves; order Anseriformes; family Anatidae; genus Oxyura; species Oxyura jamaicensis. The sequence goes on from NC_048912.1 coordinate 11,742,972, forward strand.
GAAGTATTCATAAGGATAGCCATGGGGCTAGTCCCTTGGTTAGCACTGGTTGGTATGATGTACGCTTCTGTATTGTGTTATATGGCTCTTAGTCCAACCTTGAAAAGCTAAGTATGAAATAGAGGGGAATATATTTCATACCAATAACAGAAGACAGCCACCTACAAAATATCCAGAAAGCACTGCAGATGTCAGTCCATGAGCACTAACGGTGAAAGGCTGCAGATTCAGGTTCTGAGATTGTGTATCCCCTTTGATTGCCAACTCCTGCCAGCTGTGGCACAGTGAAACCCTCCTGTCTTGTGTTGTTATTGTGGGCTAGGCTGCAGCATCTGTTCACACATGTTATGGATCTCTTTTGTTTTTACCTCATGTGTAAACTAGAGAATGTTTAGTGCTCTTCATTGCTAGAAGAGCTGATCAGTGTATTCACTGCACTAAATTCAACAGCCATATTACTGAAAAAATCTGCTTGCAGTTATAGTGTGGGTTAGGAAGAGCAGTATGTAGGAATTATAGGCAAAAATGTGACATCTCCAAGGATGTACTAGTTTGAGACTGAAAGGGACAGCACATACGTGGTACTTCATTTAAACATCATTTTCTTTGGAACACATTTGTATGAATTGTATGTACTTAAAGTCTGATTTTGTTAAGTCTCGAAGGTGTTTGTTTGTATCTTTGCACAGATGTCTGAATACATTGGCTTTTGCTTTCAAGGTGCCGTTATGTTTTTGGAAGTTTTAGTCTTGCAGAGAATTATTACTTTAGAAGTCACAGTGAAATTTCAGAGCCAGAGTGAAACCTTGCTTTTAAACATGTTCGGTGGAAAATAGGACACAAATCAGTAATTTGTTAAAGACAGTTCATTATATCATGTGCATGACCCTTTGTATTTCACCATCTGCAGTAAACATTTCCAAACTTACATTTCTTTACAACATAAACCTTTGGAAATAGCTGTATTAATATTTCCAAACAAGTCTCTGCCTGCCACAGAAGTTCTAAGTCTACAGAATAGCATAGGATGCTGACATGCTTTGCATGTCAGAATAGTTGTAATGCCTAATGAGCTGATCTGTTCCTCAGCATAGGGCTTGAGAACAGCAGGAAGCTCCTTCCCTGTGAAAAATTACAGCATTAGCCCTTGGAGTGTAGAAAAGTGAAAATGAACGCAGCCTTAAACACGTTGTTAATGTGTATTGGTAGAAACAAACCACTGAGAGCCTTATTCCACCTTCACATCTGGAGCTTTAAAACTTTTTTAAACCTTTTTTTCCACTTTATTACCAAAAGAAAAAGGGGAAGATCTCTGTATTGCAACATATAAATTTCTGTCAGTGAAGGACTTGACAGTCTGGTCAGACAAGAATGTTTGTCCAATTGTGAGTCAATTTTGCTTTATCTGCTGAAGAATAAAGGAGAAATAGCATAGGAACAAGTAGCAAGAAAAAAAATTAACAAATAAAAAAAAAATGTAGTGAATAATCCCAAAGTGCATTACCCAAAACTATGCTGGGTCTCCTTGTCAGATAAAAATATATGTAAATATGTTTTTGCCAGTGAGGATTAGGTTTCCCAGGGAATGAGAGAGAATTCCAGGATGAGTAAGTCATAGAACGTCATAGCATGTTGCTATCCTCATCTGAAAATTCTTATTCTAATGTATTTGTGCTATCTCTTTATTTTTTATTTTTTTACATTGCAGTATAAAGGAAACCATAATTGAATGTGCACTGGAAATATTTTAACTATATATCAAAGAAAGGAAGGATAGAATGATGGATTTTTTTTTTTTTTTCTAATGGCCTGGTTTGGGATTTTATTTATTTATTTTTTTTATCAGTAACAATATATCTGCACACTTCTGTGTAGCTGTCTACTTATGGTGCAAAAAGCTATCATTATATGCAATGGAACATCAAACAACTGTTTCATTAGTGGTCCCATTATGAGAAAGTACAGTGACATTAGAATACCAGCAAGTTGTTACTATAGATACCTGATTTCTCTGCAACAGTCGTGTTTTATATACTTACATATATCTGTGTGGTTTTTATATTATATCTGTGTGTATAAATGTATATGTAGGTACATTTCTCTTTCATTCAAAAAAAAGGCCTTCTTGCCTTTTTAAGTACTAGCATACTTTGGTAGACATCATTATCCAAAGAATGCTTGACAATCTGAATTTGAATGGTTTGAATTAGATGAAAGTGTTGTAAATGCAAATGTTCAAGAAAATAACTTTGTAATTCATCTTATCTAACAGGCAACATATTTACTAAAGACTCTCAGACATGTCTCATCTGTTTTACACATTTGCATCATAATATTTGCATGTTGAGAGTGGGGGTTTGAGGGAGATCAGGTTTGGGTGTGATCGCTTTAGTTGAGGCACAGAAAATTGTTTTAAATGTGCCAGAAAATGAAAGCTATGAATAATTACCATTCTTTTCCTTAGTTGTGCTCAGATAATATGTATTCAAAGCATCTCACAAACAGTAATTGGATCTCACAATTTGTATGAGATAGAGAAACATGGGAATACTATTTTCCTGACCATGTGGTTAAAAAAATAAAAATAAATTAAAAAAAAAAAATATGTTGGGAACTACATTATTTGCTTGAAAAGAGGGGTGGGTGTGCACGTGTGCAGGGCTGGGGATTGTTTTCATAGAGTAAATCAGTGGTGAGCAGGGATGAGATTTTGACACCTATTTATATGCTATAATAACTGGACCTAGAAAGGCAAGATTACTGATGGACTCCTGTGTGCATCAATACAACGCCATTTGGGTTTTTCATATCGGTTCATTGATTTGTTTGTTGGTTTTTGAATATTTTGAGGGTGCTGCTATGTTTAGAGATAAAAGCCCATTGCTAAGTACCAGCATGCCACATATTGGTATTAAAAAAAATGCTGGCTTCAGGAAGCTAGTTGGACCAGACCTTACTCATTAACTTGGTAACAGCTGTATCAGCATAAGAGAGGAGAATTTGTCCTCCAGCTAATGAGAAAGCCATATAGTCCAAATTGTCTATGTTTTAGTATGTATTTACTGGAATGCCTTTGAAGGCTTATTTACTTTGTCTTTTTTGCTGATATTTTTTTCTATATTTTCCAAAAATTGTTATAAAAATGATGTGGCAACTTCTATTGTGAAATATAGGCACTCTGCACAGCTCATGTCTGGAGCATGCAGAGATTTAAGCTCTTTGCATTTCTCTGACCTTGAAGTCATTTTGTTCTTGTGCTGTCAGTTGGAGTACAGTCTGTGAGATGCTGAGCATCTCTGGCAATCTCCCTTTACTTAACTGGAGCTTGTGCTTTGCAGGATTAGCCCCCTTTGTGCATTTTCTTGTGAAAATTTCTATCAATAACCAAATGCACAAATGTTGGATCTTTTTATACTTCTTCTCCACTTAAGCCATAGAAAGAAAGGGAAAGGAGAAGCTCTGAAGTCATATCAAAGCAGCCAATTTTCTTTTGAACACAGCTGGATTGTGATGAATTGTGTAGTAGTTTTGTGATGTAAGCAAAAGCCATTTAGAGATATAACTGTTATCGAGTTCCTTGGGGAGAGGAGTTGGAGGGGTACACAGTATTCCTTCCTGTGTGCCAGTGCAGGACACAATTGCAAATTTGATTTCATTCAATGGGTACACGGAAGAGCAGAGGGAAAAATGTGGCATTAAATTCAAACCTTTATTCTTGCTGGCTAAAAATTGTGGTGTTAATGCAACCAAGTCACTTTGCTCTGACTTAAAACCAGTTCTTTTCAAAAGAAATACAAGGCCTCAGAAATTACAAGTAACAATTATTCTTGATAGGCTGTACTTTATCCCAAAGTTAGACAGGAAAGGGGGATAAAATATTCCATTATACTTACCTTTACAGAAACATAAATGCATACATAATTTGTTTATGATTAATTATGCCTTCATGTTCTGTATTACTGCTGAAATTTGGAGACCTGAAAAATGAGACATAGCATCATCTAGACTTAAATTTCAGTGCTAGCTAAAATTAAAGTTAAGGGGTTTTCTTTCTGAGATTTTCTTTTACTCCTTTCTAAATGCTACCATTTCACACAAAATTGGGTTCTGTTTGGATTAATACATTCGAAAATTAAGTTGATTTATAACCAATTTTCTCCTCATTTAAACAGCGACCTGCAAGTGTTTCTCCCGGGATCAAACAGGATCAGAGAAATTATGTGTTGTTCAAGTTGTTCAGTGAAGCAGAATCCCTCACAAACATGTGCATATGGTGCTAGGCGCTTTAGGGATCAAACTAATACATTTACCTTGTTGTACATTTTTCATCTCATCTTGAACTTGTATGTTCTCCTTACTAGGAATTAAAGAATAAATAAATAATAATAACTACAACAACCTCCTAATAATTTGACAGCTGCAGAAATAACATATTTGTTCTTACTCTCTTATTCAAGTCACAGCCTTGAAAGCATGTAATGTGCTAATGCTGAATGCATCTGTTTGGTTACCCTGGTCAGCTGCTTGAGGACAGTTGGCAAATCCCCACCTCAAAATCAGAGGAAACTGGGCAGCAAAACTACGCTCCCTAAAGCTTTGAAATAATGGAAGTGTTTTCTCTTTATACAGTCAATATTTAAATGCAGGCTATATTTAGAAACCATAGCCATATGTCATCTGAAAATGAGACAAAAAATATATGAAAACCCTAAATTGTTCTCTGAGCAGCAGAATTAATGGGACATGAATCCCTTTGGTTTAGTGCCCGCAGTCCCCTGAAGGTGTTTCTGTCCCTCTGGTATTTTAAGTCTGTTGAATACTATTGGGCAAAGCCAAGTGTAAGTGCGATGTCTGTCATCTGCTCTGCAGAAGCTTCCTGTACAGATGCACTCACCTGTACTATCTTCTTATTCTACGGCAACCTGTACATGTGTACATTGCCAATAAACGCAAGCTCTTTTGATCTGAGCTTTGTTGGTAAATGATGGGAATGAAATTACAAGACTTAAAAACTATCCATATAATTTCTCAAATGATCTAATCAGCTTTAGTGCTAGTCTTGTTTCTGCTAGTAGATAATTCCCATCCCAAGTCGTTCAATATCTTCCCACAAACCACCTTTAAGGGTCTGTCTCGATGCGGCTCGGTTTGCATAATTGCCACGTGTATCCTCAATACGTCGGATGGCTTGCTGCGTATAACCACAGCGGGAAGTTCACTTGCTGCTTGGCTACCTGAAGTGATAATGCCCAAAAGAATGATTTTAATGAAAATATTTAGGATATCAAATTCAGCATCAGGGATGCCTAGAAAATCACTTACCCATGGAGTAAGGGCAGCATAATACTTTAAGCTTTTGCAGAAAAGGTCAAGGCTTAGAATTTATCCCATGACTTTTATGAAGGGCAAATTAACAATAACTAAAAAAAGTCATGAGAAAGCAACCCTAATTTTTATGTATTCCAAAGCTGTAAGAGGCTTGTTTTCTTTATTTGTCTAATTAATATAATGAAACAGTATCAAACATTGCAAAATGAGAATACTGATTTGATAGTGAGTATGAATTATCAAAACCTACTGTAAAATAATTATTTCCTCTACATTTTAAATATTTCCACTGTAATCATAGGAAGCGATATTTTATATCTTGAAATTCCCTGAAGAGACAGGGCTAGATTTCTCAAGCAATTCTCTTGGCTTAGTTGCCTGTCTGAAAGCTAAAATAAGTAGTCAGACTTTGAAATGTCAGGTCTGACGTCCATGTGGAAGCATTTCATTCTGAGAGGTGTGATGGTTTTTGCACGTTAGCAGGTTACATTTAATATTGATAATACTACACACAATCTTGCACTGAAACAAATGAAGTTTTATTATCCTACTGTTGATTGTGAATGATAGTGTGGAGCCATTAATGAGATGAGTTAAGGTACCCACAGATATCAGGTGGTTACATACAGCAATAGTGGGAGCTGATTCCAAGCTCACTGGTGCCCATAAACATCTGGTGCTTCTGCCAGCTTTGGAGCAGACTGTGCTATAGCATGCCTCTGTAGGCTAAGAAGTAGAGGTTCACAGGTTGAACCAAAAAAGCTAACACTGACACACCTTGCAGGGGAAAGATTATTGCAGCCAGAGTGACTCTCCAGTGCCTTCTACTGTTTTCAGCCCACTTTGCTAATTTTTTCAAGATGCAACAAGATAAGGGGAAGTAAGGGAGCAACACACTCTATTTGTAGTTGGGTTGAACTTATGAGTGAAGTGGGAAAGGATATGAGATGCAGAGTTATTATACAAGAGAAAAGTTAGAAAATAAAAAGGACGAAAATGGCTGGGTAGGGTTAAGGTTAGTCTTAAAGCTAAAGATTCAAACTTGAATGAGGGGACTCATTAGGCTCTGAATAGGTCATCTCCTGCTTTCTGTAAAGAGAACAGTGATGTTCCCTGGTGCTCCTGTGGTAGAATGCAGGTGGAAAGAAAAGCATAGACAATGAAATAATGGGAGAAAGCAGGCATTGCTATAGAATAATTTTTCCAGCTTTCAGAGTCTTCTGTTACTCAGGTCAAGAGCCAAGGAAGAGGAGAAAAGCCAAGAAATTTGCAGGCTTTATTTCAGACCTCAAACTGTGATTGCGTTTTGATTTTTTTTTCCAATGTGCAGAATTTTAAATGGCTATTTTTTAAGATCATGTGCCTCTCATTCAATTTTCTCTTGACAGTTTGCAGTATTACAGAGTAAGGCAAACAACGTGCATACCAAAAGAAGCATATACTTAAGAGACAGACACTTAAGGGACTTGTAGAGGAAATACCAGAAGGCTGAGATGAGCCAACACAGAGGCATGTGGCAGCGGGAGGCAGAACTCCTTGCAAGGGTGAATCCAGTACTCTGCCCCCTGATGCATCCTCACAAAGATACAGCTCTGGTCAGGGTAGGCTCTTCACAGTCTTGGATTTCTAAGTCATGGCCTTGCTCTCTAAGCACATCAAACAATGTTTGTTGTAAAATATAAAACATTTCCTAGGGATTTCCAAGAGTTGGCTGCAGTGCTCTCAGCTCTATATCCTTGTGTGATGCATACAAGGAATTGCCAGGGAAATGGTTATGTATATTTTTTATATTCTTTTAACACCATTTATATTATAAAGAGACTTTTAAATCAATATAATGAGTGCTTTCTGGATGCTGCTATGAGCTGCAGTTCATTCTTTAGAAGGCAGGAGAATATAAAGCTGGTAAGACCAAGCTGGTTTACACCTGATGTAAATTTGGTCCTAAGAAATAGGTTTAAATTGCCATTGCTTTTGCATGTTTCAGTGGAGCTTGAAGCATGTTCAATTTTATTCCTTATCTCAAACACCTTAAAAAAGGATAGAATTAAGGACAACCCTCCCAACCTGAAATATTTCCATTTTTCATTCACTATCATGGTCCGTATTTGCCTGATGACAGATGTTAGTTTCACTGCCGTTCAGTTCTTCTTCTTTTTTTTTTTTTTTCCTGTACAGATGTGATTTACTAGATCATAAATCAGTCACTACTTTTGGAAATTCAGCTAACAGATGTCCTCTTTAGAGATTTTAATATAAACACCGTTAACCCACAGATTCTTTTTGAAGAAATGCCAGTTGCATAGAAGAAAGCCAATTGGCATGAATGTAACTTGAACATTTGACATATTAATAGATTTTTTTTTTTCTGAGCAAAATAGATTTTTATTTTTTTTATAGAGAAGGCATGTCTGCTTTAGTTCTCTATTAGAGTCCCAGCTTGCAATATCTGTTTACTTGCAATGATGTCATTAACTAGAAAACAGATGCACTCATGAGCATCAGAAATCAATCATTGCTGTTGGCACTTTAATAAACAGCTGCCTTCTTAAATGGTTTGGAATAAACACTGATCATCACCAGCTCTTTCTGAAGGAAGATCGGTAGGTTATAAAACTGCTGACTGGGGGAGGCAGGGGGGACCTTGAAATTATAAACTCTGATTGAGTTATTTTATACTGTCAAAAGATTTACAGTAGAAAATAATTGCAAGATACTGGCTGCACTGTAGAATATCTGTCATATGGGCATCGGAATAGTGCCTGATATATTTACATGAACTTTCTTCTTCAGAAATAGATCTAATATAGGGGATTCAATTGTATTAATAACTCATTTATCAAACTTGAGCACAGCAGAATCTTATTGCTTTATTGTGCAGTTTAGAAAGAATTTGTTTAAAGATATCAGAATTCCTTCCCTGGCTCTCGGATGCAAACTAAGAGAAAATGTGCTATCTTCCTCCGTTTCAGGAGATTCTTCTACATTCAGGGCCTTTTAATGACCTTTGTATGGGCCAAGGGATTTCTCTTTGAGATAGCAGCTGCAATTTACAAAAAGTGCCTGGAAAGAGAGGACCGAATATCAAACAGTGGCACAGTGAAATAGCACATCACATTTCTCATACAGTACTCAGATTAGCTTCAACTCTACCTTGCTAAGTAGCTTATCAACAGAAGAGATGTAAGAATAATTCTACAGCAAATGCTTCATATGGCTTAGTGACAAAAAGGAGAGATATGTTACAATATATCCTGCTGTTGCTGGTAATCTGCTTGTTCTGGTCTCTGTTGTTGATGGATGTGCTAGGTATAACCTGCCCCCTCTATAGCTTCTGTGATTTTTATGTATGCTCTATTGTACAGTCAGGTCGTAATCTGAACCCTTTCACGGTGTCCCTGGACCATGCTAGTGTAACTCCTGGTATTGTTGCAGAAAGTTCCTTGTATCTCTTTGTCATGGTCCTGTAAAAATGTCTGCAAAACAGATTAGAGCTGAGAAAAGGAGTTTATCTGCAACTGAGGTTGTAAGCTGTGTGAGGCATAGACACAGGTTTGACGTGCATTTTGTGCAATGCTTTGCACTTTGGGATTGTGATCTATGGCTATGGCTTTTGGGAACTAATATAGATGATGATAGTGATAAAATGGCATTCATGAAAGTCTTACTGGATCCTCTGGAAATGTTACTCATCTCACCCAGAGCACCCATATATAGCATTTCCGTGCTGCACACTATTATGAAAAATATCTACTCTAGCGTGGTTACAAACGCTATATGAAACTATATTCTTTGGTTCCAGACTGACTTATTATTTCATATTTAGGTCCTATTTCCAAATGGCTTGCCGAGGTCTGCTGAACTATTATTCAGTGGAATCAACATCACAGCCTATCTGTTTCCCTGGGGTCCTAATCTCTCTCTATTCCCTATCCCCGAGCATTTCACTGCGGCTGTTTCCTTCTTCTGACTGTGCTGCTTGGACTCTGCCAGAGGGCTTTTTTTTCTCTCAGGTCTGATGTTTCATACTGCTGTACTACCTGGCAGCCAGGAGAAGGAAAGAGGAGCATTGCTACATTGAGCAAAACCAGTACAGAAAGAATGATCAAAGATTTTAGATGCCAAACTCTAAATTTTTATTGGTCATGTATGAGCTGAGATTTTAGGGGATGACCCTAAATGGCAGAATATGAACAGATTTGGATAACATATTTCTTGTGGGAAGTGGTAATATCTTTTATTGGTTCAACCAGTGTCAGAAACAAAAATAGGCCGGTGTTACGGCCTATGAGTTCTAACACAAAAAAAGGACTTTTGTGTACCAGAAGCATCTCCCCTTCCACTCCCTGTTTGTCACATTTGGTTTAATAAAAGAGCGTTACATCTGATATTAAGCCTTGTCTGCCTACAGTACTAGCTGTGAGGTTCTTCTTTATGGAGGTTTTTCACAATTTTATTACTGCATAGGAAAAACCCTGGAGCCTATAAGTGCTTGACTGAGTGTGCAAATCAGATAACACATATACACATTTTTTATTTGCCTGTTGTTTATTTTGTGGACAATATCACGTTAACATTAACAAACCAAACTTTCTCACACTGCAAACTTTTCCTGCAATAAGAGTAATGACTCTGGGAAATTCTGGGAAAGCTCACCAATGCCTTTGACATCAGCTGTCATGCAGTGGATGACAAACAAATGGTTTGCTTTGTTACTGAATATTTGACTACTTTATGTCCCACTCTACCTTCCCCACAAAAGTGTCATATGAACACTTTGTCTTTCACGTTCTGTCTCTATAAGTGCCTTATGAATGGCTGGGGTATCTGTTCTGGTGTGTATTGCCATCATGGTGGACTGGTATGTGCTTCATTTACTCTCCAAGAATTTTTCACTGTATCTTAGAAATCCACTTAAAATCATGGAGCATAGTTTCTAGGTTTCATTAGCTGCAATACAAAAGAAGCTTATGCTCCTTTTTTGTTACCGCTCGGACCTTGATGCTCACTAAAAGCAGCTCTCCAGGAAATGAGCAGCGTAGGGAGCTTACATTGAATCGTTATTAGCACAGCTATGTGGTGTCATGGAAGATATAATTCAGGGCTGCCTCAAATGAAAAATATTTTCAAAGGGAAATTTCTGTTGCTGACTTCTTTGGGTCTGCTTGTAAAAATCAAGACTCTGAATTTCAGCTTGCTCTGAAGACAAAATTAATGAATTGGCTTTTACCTTTGCCTTGCACCCAGGTTATCAGACTAAAAAGCTTGATTTACTAGTCTTGATTATGAGTATCATTTATTCAGAATTTAAATTTTTCATTGTTAAACTGAATGGCATACCATAGAGAATTATATTTCTGTGACATTTTTAATAATTCTAGATATAAGTCGTCTTTTGTGGCTTTTTGTCCTCTAAACTCAAAAGTATTCACAAACGTAGACCTGAAATGCAGGACAAGGTGCATACATCTCCTGTAATGCCAAAGCATTCACAGGAAGCAGGACGTATTTTACATTTGGTGCTGCTTTCGTGTTACAGACCTGGATTTAAACCTAGCTGATGGCAAAAAGATCATGTTCCCTAGAATGTGGAGTCTAGGACTATTTTTCTTAGAATCTGTATGAATATCCCAATGATAACGTAAGCATAATTTGCTGACATTTTGGTCTGAATAAAGCAGTGTGCTTCCCTGGTTTTCATGCACAACGGAGATAAGACTGCGGTGTGGAGGATTGAGGAACAAATCCCCTTTTATGTAGTGAATTTTAGAAGCGAATTCAATTTCACAGAGACTTCTATGCATGAGTAGTCCAGTGCACTCTGTGAAGTGATGAGTGAAATTCTGGTAGTTCATTGGCACTCACAGTTGCAGCTGCCATTGTGCACTTTGCCATTGCTCACACACAGCCTTGGATATTAAGGGGCTTCAAGAGAAAAAGTGGAGTTAGATAGAGAGGGAATGGCAACAGAATAGCAGATAATACAATAGCTTCTCCTTCATCCACTGCCCGCTATTCCATAACCTCCCTCCATGTCTTTGAAACTTTTTTTACTGAAGATTGGCCTGAAACCTAACATCTTTTAACCTTGGAAAGTCCATTCAAATTTCATGACTTTTAGCCTGTATAATAAGCCAGGAGAAATCCTTGTGCTTGAAGAAGCTTTGGATCTGAACTCTCACTTTGTGGCTCAGATGTCCTTCCCTTTTTTTTTTTTTTTTTTTTTTTTCCTTATTTTTTTCTCAATTTCCATGGTAAGCAGGGAAGGAACAGAACATTAAAAGATATGGTGGATGATTATGCCACATATCTCTCTGTTACATGTAGGTGTTTGTGAAGCTTTCATTGGCATAAGTGAAACAAAGAAAAGCCTTTCTCTCTCTGTCTCCTAATCAAACCCAGAAATAGGCATTACCCTTTTTTAATTCTTCCAATACTGAACCTGTAGTCACTGTCTGATGGGTATATAACATAATCTTAGGATTTGCAAAAGATTTAATTACACTGTTAGAGCCTAAAATGTTTCTCTCTTTTTCTAACATGTTAATTTGCCTGTAGCACTCCTGTTTTATAAGCCATCAACTTGATATGGAGGAACTGTTGAAGAAACATGTAAAGATTAAAGATCAGTTCTGTTGTTACACACAGCACAACACTTTAATAAGACTGTATAGGCTGCTGAAAGATACTGCATAGCTAATTCATAGCAGGAAGCTGATAGGTGTCAACTAGCAGTACATCATGGGTTTGTTTCAGTGACTCGCCAGCTGTGCATGAGAGTTTAGTTTTGTTTGGAGCAAAGTTATCTTACCTGCATCGTGATGTTATAATATGCACATCAGTAGATAAATGTCATACATGGCTAATTAATTTCTTTAAAGAGCATGTATCACACAGCACATAAATGACAGGAGAACGTATCGCATTTTGCATGACAGTATATTTTGAATGAAACATCTTGATTTTTTTTCACATCAGATGTGCTCAATTTTGATTTAAAATAGGCATGATAAATGTTTCCTTACTAGTGTTGTTTTTTTAGCTCCACCTTTTTTGTCAAGGAGAGAGTCATATTTCATGGGCTTCATGTGCATAGGAGAGGGTGAGTACCCTGCTATGTGTGTCCAAGCATAGCACCACCTGGAAGGCCAGCAACTTTCTGCTTTGTTTGCAAACTGAGTGTCATTGTGATCCAGATTAATAAGGAAGCATATTGCAAGTGACTGAAAAGAGAGAGAAAATCAGAAATAAGGCCAAGGACTTCACAGTATGAATATTGCATTTTCACTAGCCAAATCAAGGTCAAACATGGTCAATAGGAACATAAATCTAAGCACCTGCCTACAGCATTTGACATCTATTGTAGCAACAAGCATAACATTTTAGAAGAATTAGGAAAAATTCTAGTCTAGATCATTCTTCTGGGTTATGCTGACCTGGATCAAAGCATTCAAACTCCAGAATTACTGATCATAGCTGAAAAGTTTTAACATGTTGTAATTCATGAAGAAAAATGAAAGTAATGATAATTAAGCTGCAAAACCCACCCCTCTATAACAGTAGAAAAACAAAACAAAACAAAAAACATCAGAACTTTGTCTTTCCTCATTCTTCCCACAGGAGAAAGTAGCATACTTAATATCAAAAGAGCACTTTAAACTTAGCAGGGTGGCTTTATTCAGTCATTGCTCTCTTCCAGAAGCCTGTCCCTTCAAAGTGAGCAATATTGTTTCTTCCGCTCCCTCATTTCTTTTTTCTTTTTCCTATCGTCCTCTCAGACTGACTCTTCTGGCACTCAGGTACATGTGGTCCTGTCCCAGTGCTCTCCAGTGTGCGAGCTGTGGACAACAAGGCATCTACTATCAAAGCAAACAGGTTCTCTCACTTCGCACTGTGATACTGTTTCTGGCTACAAAGTTCTGAGTGGTTTGGGAGATGGGAGCATGCATCCTGCACTTGGTGACTCATCTTCAAAGTCACGTCTGTTGTTCCAAGAGTCTTTTAAGACTTTTTCCTCAAAATATATACTTTAAAAATAATAATAATAAAAAAGAGTTCATACCTAATGATCATGAAGTGATTAAACACAGCAAATGTGTACAAATTCTGTCTTACAAAAATTGCAGTCTGGAGAAAGATGGAAGGTTGGTTTTATATGTTTTGTTTTTAGAGCCAAATTCTGGTCTGGGAAAAGGATTTTGGTGGGGAAATGGATTATCTCCAGCTCCTTGAATCATCTGAAGCTGCTGTTCCTCTTTCAAGCATACAGTTCTGGATGGAATTATACCTTATTTCAGCTTCCTCTTCACCTTTTGGCATTGATGTAAAGTGGGAGGCTGAATTTACTACTGCTAGAGCTTATTAACATTGCTGCTCTTGCTCAGAAAGGATAATAATGCAAATTATGTGATGAGACTCTCATGTGATATAAACCAGCATCAGTTTAGTGAAGTCAGTAAAGGTATGACAGTTTGCATCTGCAGAAGGGCTACTCCATTAGTCCATTTTATGATTGCAAGTTAATGAATTTCAGGATCATAAATATAACTGCACCGGTAATGTGAGCATCAGTGACAGCCATCCATATCTAAGCGATGCAGACAGTATGGGAGAAGAAAATTCAGTCTTGTTAGGGCATTACCAGAAAGAAATCTCCTTGGTATAACTGAAACTTTTGTTGCCAGCTCAGAAATTTGGCAAATATCTTTGCAGATTATTATTATTATTTTTTATATGTGCAGAATATTTCAGCTCTTACTGGAAATTAGAATAGTGGAGTCTTTTGGCTGATAACTAAGACAACTGAACACTGCTGCAGCATTACAGATTTCATTTTCACAAAGGACTGATTTTTTTGTTTGAAGACAGAGGCTTGACATACAGTTTGACTGAGAAAATATTGATCAGCCTCATTCATGGCAGTTCTCTATTTTAGCTAATATCTTTGTCAGACATTTCTGTGACCTAGGCTCATTCTGGGAAATCCTGGACTGTGCTTGTAACTAACTGTGTATTTACATAGTTCTGTACAGAATAGCTTCTGGTGAGTTATTTTCCCTCCTCTCCCCTAAGTAATGCAATTTTTATCAAGCCCTCAGGGAGCTAGATGCCCAGGTCTCCCTGAAATTCCCCCAGCTCCATGAGGGTTCTTTGAAAATCACAGCCTAAATTCAAAGTTTTTTCCAGGTGGAATTCTCCAAACAAGTGAAATCAATGCCAGCGTATCTCACAGTTACACACCTGCAGCTCATTTTCTCTTAGGAACAGCTCACCACAAATAGCACATAGAATGTAATTACTTGTAACTTTTTCTATTATTTTTCTATTAAGGGATTCCTTAATGCAAAAAATCCCACTTTTTTAATGAGGAATGAACAGAGAGATGTCTAAGCATCAAGAGGGTTTTAATTAGAAATCCTACCTGTAAGTACATCTAAACAGTCGGTAGCAGTCATGGAACACTTCTAATTATAATCATCATTTTGTTTTTTCTCTCAGGTAACTTGGCTCATTAATTACTTTAAAAAAATCAGGTCTAGCATACAATACTACTGTGCAATATAAAATTCAAATTAGACTAATATCGCTACCAAAATATTATGAGCTGATTTATATTAATGGTATTCCATACACACAAATATCAGTAGGCTAGTGTCTATAAATAAGTTGGATGCCATAGTCCAAATTTTTGATTCCGGAAATTTTTTTTCAAATAATAAAATTTTGTTCCAGATACTTTTCTCAATTATCCTGTCTGGATTTCCTTATACGTATATATATGTGTTGACTTCATGAAAATCCTTTTACTGTATGTGCATGCCACTCTAAATATATAGAGTTTGGATAACTGCACTTCTCACTGAGTGTGCAGCTGTGATTCTGTAGGCACCAATTGGTCTGAGCATGTTGGTTTATACATCCAAGGAATTCAGGACTGTCAGCAATAATCTGTTTTAGGACACCTGAGCAGAAAACAGCTTCAACAGACAAATCAGTTGACAGAAAGCAGTCTGGCCTTTGAGAGAACAAAACAGAGATATCAAGATAATGAAAGTAAATGAAGAGTCTGTGAAAGTTCATTTTCTGAAGATGAATGTTTTCTCTAATTTCTCCTTTTTTATGTTTACTAACAATTCCTAGCTAAGTTAACATGGAAAAGCTGGAAGATCTAAGAAACACAGTTGTCTTAAGGGCTTGTGAGAACAAACTAATTGGGACATAATCCTTGAGCAGGCCAACAGCCTGAAGTGGAAAGAGCCATTTCAATGTTTCTTTCTTGCCAATAGAGCCTGATATAAATGTGGATTATCACTTTCGGTGGGCAGGAGGAGTGACAAGTGACACATTCTATGACTTTGAATTAGCCTCTGCATTTTGCTGTGCATCAGTAGCTTGCCTTCACTGCAGAAACAGGAGCCCTGGTGTCTGACATGGCCACATTCATTTCTCTGATGGCAGAGAGAAAGGCTCTGCTCTGGTTTAGCTGAGCTGACTGATTTAATCAATGCAAATAGCTTGATGTTCATTTTTTTTATTTGATGTATGCAGATCAAAATATCTTCATGTATGTGGGCCTTCAGTGCTGCATCCCTGACAAATAGGGTATCGATAACACTAAAGTGTTGTGTGTGGCAGTAAGCACAGTACAGCAATACCAGCCTTTGCTTTTCAAAAATGTGATAGGATGTTTGTCAAAGTCAGTCAACGGTAGAAGGTACTCTAGATCAGGAATAAGACGGGCACTAAATTTAATCCAGTTTTTGTGTATGACAGGGATGAATGGCATGTTTTGCAAATGGTCCATGAAGCTTTTATTATGTATGTTTCTGTGTTTTCACCTGTTTCATAGTTATTCCTGATTATAGATGCCCTCTGCATCAGGATACCTTTCTGTCAGATCAGTAAGCTCAGGACGTGGCAGGTGGTACAGACTTCTTTTCTTTCCTTGAGGTAATGTCCTCATGTGGATGGTATCTCATGGGGCTGAACTTGAATTCCAAAATTCTGTTGGTTAAAGGAGTTCTGAGCTCAACCTACTAAAAATATAGCTCCTATATATTTGCTTTACTTTGCTCCTTTATGCCCCATTGACTTAAATGAGGTCACAATAGAAAATTGCTTTGAGTAAGACCCTGATAAAAACTACTGCTTTGAGAAAGACCCAGGTTAGTCACAAAAAAAGTGCTGGAAAATGGGACTCCACAAAGCTTCTCACCACTTCGCTCTCTCCTGTCTCTGATGGAGTCAGCATGCACAGCCTTACAACCCCTTTGCATCTGGTGGCTTCGGAGGGTTTTGATACCTGTTGAAGATGTGAGATGACAGAATCATTGTTGCAGATTCAGAAGTGCAGACATTTTTAGGAGCCAAATTTTCCTTCTAAGGGTAATGATGCCCTGTCTCCTTTTTGCTGTGCTATATTCAGTCCAGTCTGCATGTAAATGTGTTATCTGGATGTCTGCTCAATGAGCCCATTATCTATACAGAAAGCATCTTTGCTTTCAAGTTAAATATTTTCAGAATGCAGTGCTCCTTCTGGCACTTTACTCAAATTCACTTAGTTCCATGAAGAAAACTAACCATGAAAAGTCACTCTACTTAAACTGACTGCATCAGAATAATTTTTGTGCTAGTTTTTCTTAAAGAGGAAAGGAATGCATCACCTTCATCCCAACTTCACAAATGCAGTCCTTTCTCCAGCTTTGTAATTTTTTACCAACTCGTTTGTTCAACAACAGCTTATTTTTGTACTGTAAACAAAGACCTGGTGTTTAACAGAATTAATTTGACAGTATATAGTGTTAACAAGATATCACTAATATACAGTGGTGCTTGTTGAAACATGTATTGAGCAACTAAGCTGTATTACGTTCAATAATAATGATGCATCAATAACAATGTCGATTTACTCACTGGGTGGTTGAGGGTCAGAACTGCTTGACTCAGAGTTCTCTGATTTTTGCTTGCAAACCTTGGTAAAAAATACACAGGTGATGTGTGTAGGTTTAAGAACTGGTCTGTTTTAAAGGAGAACTAGGCTCTTTGGAATTTCTGTTCCAATCTATAAGCAATAGCATAACTGGAAAAATCTATTCCCTTAAAAAAAAAAAAAAAAAAAAAAAAAAAAAAAAAAAAGTACCAATTTGGTTAGATTTACCTGAACAGTGTTTGAACGGGATGCTTCAAAGCTGTCTGTATTTTGTAATTTTAGCCTATTGCTCTGCAATTTAAGTCTTAAACTAAGTCACAGTATCAGAAACCTCACACTGAACCCCTGGTTTACACACTACTGTCAGATTCAGAAGGCATCTGTTTCTTGGAAAGCCAGAAGAATTTCTGTGGGAGATGGAGTCCTTGCTCTTGAACAAACCATGATGAAAATTATGACTAAGACCGAGATTTAAAGAGAAATGAGAAATTGGATTGGGTGCAAAAATGTTCTTAGCTATTTTCTGTTTTCAAGTGCTTGAAATAAGTATCATTTTACAGAGGGGAAAGTCATTACTGTAAACTTCTTCCAGTTCAGTATATATAATAGATATGTCATATAGGAGATAAACTGTGTTTAATTTTACTTTACATTGCTGTTTGTATATTTCATCTTCTGGGGAGGAGGGAAGGTTTTTTCTATAGCCCTATTGTTGCTAAAACTGTCAGATTCTGGTACAGTGCTGTGTAATGTACAATTTTTTTCTCTCAGGGATCCAGAAGCCTTGTGTTGTGAAGTGCTGAAAGTTTAGGAGCTTCAGAATAACTGGAGGTAGTTTAAGACCTACTGAAGAGTGTTATGCCTTGGAAGATTTTAGATTGGATTTTATTTGCAGCAATGATGTTGATAAATTCCATCATTCATTCGGAAATTATATACCCATTAAGTAGCTGGATTGCACCTGAAGAAGTGCAATGTTGCTCATTTTCTCCTGTTCTACTACTATTGTATCTTTGTATCACGTAGTAGTAGTTAAAAAAAAAAACAGCTGCTAAAGTTGGCATGGTATGCCAGCAAGAAACAGCTTCTCTGCACTAGACTGTCTGGTGCATTTGCACATTGCTGCCTTCTGCTGGAAGGTGTCAGAGCATCACAGCTGTCTCAGAACTGCAGCCAAAAGCTAAATGGTCTTTTTCAAGTGTTTAGATGTGTGTGATTTAGTGAATAGAGCAGGGATCTATATCTGGTTTTGCCACCAACAGGAAGTACAACAGTTCCAAGTTCATCAACAGATAAAATATCTTTTCACTAGATTTTTGTGATAAATGCTAGTGCATTGAGGTTTTTACCTTAAAATGTCCATATTGACAACTCAAAATCTGAAAGGGTATGGGGTTTAACATAAATATGGGGTTTTCTTTTAAATATTAATTTGTTTACATGCTGGTGAATCTTAGCATGGGCACAGTTCAGCAAGAGTGTGCGCTGTCAGGAGACATTTAGGCAGCACATGCTGTGTCCTGGTGACGGCCCACTCACTTTACTTGTACGTGAGTTTTGTTTGGACAAAAACTGTTCACTTCTGTTACTGCATCAATAATAGGGAAATTCACATAAAGTTTTCCTGTTATTTTATTGACATTTTCTCTTTTCTGTCTTAAAACTAAACCCACATTATGCCCATAGTTTATGGATTACCTGAAGGGATCATTATGGCCTGTAGTTATTTGTGGACATCACTTGGCATTTTTGGCATGTGGCAGTAGGACTGGAGCTGCCCAGTGACTATTTCTGTGTGGCTGGGTGGGATGGACAGATCGCTCCCTACTGCCTGCTCGTATGAGTACGCCTGTATGGTAAGGCCTGGGGGAGAAGATTTATCAGAATTTTCTCCTGGGGAGGATCATTTCCTCTCCTTTCTCTCCAGGGTGATGCAGTGGAAGAACTTAATCACATATTTAAGAATAATCTTCCTGCTTGGATTTCTGTGGGATGGTCTGAGCACCCTGAGAGATGGCTGTTGCTGAATCACAGTCTTCTGGGATTTGAATCTTGACTCCTTAAAATGCACTAATATCTTGCTGGAGTATCAGCTACGACTTTAGTAATTTATGTGCTAGTAACCTCTCCCCTTCTTGTCTCTGCTTCTGCATATGGCATATAGTCATTTCATGCAACCTGCCTTCCTAGAACAAGCAAGGTGTCTACTTCATTTTTATAGCTCTCCTCAGTAGTGTCTCTAGTTTATCAATTTACCTTCTGGTGAGGAGAGCCCTAAAATATATATTCTATATCAACCTTGAGCTGAGTTTGTGTAACTGGGAATTAATCACCTCCACGGTCTAATCCACTCTCTTCAGGTGCTGAGATGCTGAATACCTTCTGTTAGATGTTAATGTTCCCAACTTCTACCCAGTTCACCCTGTGTAAAAAGTTCTCAGCTCACAAAACTGAGTCTCCTGAGTCTACGATAAATTAGCTTATGCTTTCTATATGGAAGGACCATGCTGGTCATTCATTTTCAGCCTTTCTGTTAGTGTCCTCCTATTACTCTTCTCTCCTCTTATTATTTTCCTCTGGCTGATGCTCTTTATTTTTTTCTTTCTGTTTGTATAATTTTATTTCCTTTTTTTTTTTTTTTTCCCTGTTCTTAGGAAAAAAAAAGAAAAATGTAAAATAGAAACTGTCCTGGATTTCTGCCCATCGTTTAAAATTTCTTTGTTTCATGTAAGCTTACTATCTATTCTCTGTTCTAAGTGTGGCAATTTCCAGAGCCTATCCAATTATTCTCTGTAGATAAATCCTAATTTGACTGGGACAATAGTGAATAAGATATCACACCATGAATATGGTTATTGCTTTCATCAGCTGTGTTATCTAACAAAGCAGAAAGAAACATGTCAGACAACTATGTGTACTGAGGGCTCAAAAAAGATAAGTAGAATGTGATTCAGTGCCACTAGATGACAAAGGTTACCCTAGCAAAAAGTCTCAACCTCCGCCTGCCAGAGATCAGCAAAAAGTAGTCATTGCCTATGTATGACCAGAGCAAGAATTTGTGTTACTTACATGCATTATAGATATTTACTGTAGTAATGCTTTTATGGGAGTTGTCCTCTGTCTGCAAAACTTATAGTAATACTTCAGTATGGAACTTTTTTTTCTTTAATTATCATTTATTTTTATGTTTTTAAAGAAGAGGCTTGAATTCTGCTCTACAGATCCAGATACTGGAGTAAAGCAAGCACATATTGACAGTACAAGAAACTCCGTCATGTATGTGCACATACTAAGGAGATGCACACTGAAATTGGAATGACTGAGTAGCTCTGGCTCTCATTCAAAGAACACACAAAAAGCAAAGTTTTGCATATCCAATTTCTAAAACTTGCATTTCCCCGCCCTCCTAAATAAATAAATAAATAAATAAAATGTTGCAGTGATCCAGAAATCAGAAAGAAGAAGAAGAAACATGGAATCAGGTATCCAAAAAAACTTTTTAAAATGTTCAGAGCAGTAGCTGCTACAACATTGCATCAATACATGATTTCATCTAAGGTGATGAAAGTCATCTAATGATGAAGTGACTGCCTATCCTGCAAAGCTGAGGATCACTGAATTGTCTGCTTCATTTCTAGGAAGATTATTTAATCCTTCTGAACTCCTTTAATCCTTCTGAAATTCTGTTTCATAGAGGAAATTATAGTTTAGGCTCTAATCTAGCCCATGTGTATACTCCTTTTATGTTGGACACTTATCAGGCTATTCTACTTAATGTCATTAAATAAGACAATCGGGAAACAAACTAATTTGTCATCAATCATCGCTGCTTCTTTGACAATACATACTGTATTTGTCTGTCCTTAAATGCAGTTCTGAACCATAACTTTAACTGGGAGATGTGTTATAATGTTATCAGGGAATGATTCATAGTACTGGATACTACCATCCTACCATCCTGTTGCAACGAATCTTCTCTGTTACACTCTTTTTTTTTTTTTTTTTTTTTTTTTTTTCATTTGTCGCATTAATGTGAGTTGTGAGCAGAGTTCCAGAGGCAATATATTGCATACAGGAGTTGCTATAGAACATTAAATCCATCTCATAATTAAATGCTCTATCTATTTTCTTGTAAACAATAAGACTATAAAAGAGGTAATAGAAAAAAATGATGTCCTGAGTGTAATGGTTTATACAAAATATTGCCAAAAGATCACAGCATTACAGCCCGCTAGGAGTGCCAAGTCCTTTGGCTTTGTCCTTAACCCCGTAGAGTAAAGTTAGTATCATCCATGGGCTTTTGAACACAACAGATCGTCTCTTCATGGGTTTTGAGCATTGCATGGCAAGGACTCCCCAGCTAACGAATGAATACATTTCTCTGGATACAAAAGTACTTTAAAAAAGGAAATTTGTAATCAATTTAAAAGCTAGATCTGAATTAGTATTAGATTTTCCTTATGTTTAATTAAGTCTAATTAAACAATGCAGACATCTTCCTGTCACCTGTGGCATGATTATGTTAAATATTTAATGCTTGTGAAGGATTAGACTGCACATCTAATCTATATCTAGCAATCTGTTCTCTCTCTGGAGTATTTTTTTATTTGGTTCTGCATTTGTATAATGAGTTGCATTTCAAAGGAAATTGTTAAATACTTTGGTGGGAAGGGGGACATGTCATGCTGTACTGTTTGGAGAGGAGAATATTGCTAACTAGGCATGCAATGCTCAATGTAGGCTGTAGTGCACTGCCAAAGTGGTGTAGCAGGGATAGTATGCTCTGCCTTTCTGCAAGGAGAGGGAAGCAAAATCCAACCTTTCAGTTTGTTTTAGGAGCTTCAGTTATACCCCTTTTCTACAGCATAGCCAAAGGATTAAGGACTTTGAAAATAAGAACACAGGGTTCACATTGAAAATATCCCTTGCAGCATGCACACATTTCAAGGTTGCACATTTCTTAGACTTGTTTTCCCAAGGGGCTGTCAACTGTGTAATAGAAAAATGTATTTGTACATCTTTCCCCTTCTGAGGCCCCCTCCTCCTTCTTAATCTTTGCAGTGCTTCTGAAACACAAGAATGCATATCTGGTCACCTCTTGCAACTAACCCCTTTAAAGGAGAGGCCAAGGATGTTTTTCTGGAAGCAACAACATTAGAACATGGGGGTGTGCACCTGGTCCTAATAACCGTTATCGATATCAAAACCAGTGAAAAAAATAATTCAAATATTCATTAAAAGTAGGTAAAATATATTCTTATTCATGCTATAAAAAGCACATAAAAATCCTTCACTAGCAGTTTATTTGCATTAGCCATTATTTGTATCTAAGGACAAAAGAAAAATTCACATAATTATTTTTCAGTTGGTTGGGTCTGGGTCTGTGTAATCTTTTTTTTCTTTTTTTCTTTCTTTTTTTTTTTTTTTTTTTACAGTGTATGAAACCCTTTCTCAATAGACCATAACAGTAATAGCTATTTGTTATTTACAACTCGCAGAGAAGATCCAGCAACCGGATTTTATTATGCAGAGTGAACTTTTCAAAATTAAATTAGCAGAGCTAACGTGGTGGCCCATAGTAAACTAATTAGTTGTTAGACTGTTGGCAGAGATAGTATCAACTCTTTCAGACTTCCTAATAAATATCCTTAAAGTTGCAAGTAAAGCTTTTCTATTATATTTTGGTTAAGCAGACACCCATATGAAAGTATGCATCCTCTTTAGTCAAAATGAGAAGTTAATGTCATATAAGAAGCAGCTAAGGAGAAGAGAAAATAACCCCCCAAAAACACACTGATCAAAAGCAAAGCTCAGTCAGTCGTATAAGAGCTTTTCGTTACTACAGTTTAAGTAGCCTGAACATTGGTAGCTTTATGATCTCTAGATAAGCCCACATGCTTTGATCTACAAAAACCGTATAACGTTCAAGAGGACTTTATTAAACGGAGCTCAGTAGGGTAACCGGAGTCAAACAATGATACTCAAACAAATGAACACACCTACTGATACACGTACCTGGGGAGGAGGGAGGGCGGGGGGAGAAGGAGGGAGGCTATGACTTAAATAATGTCTTCCTGGCACCTGTTGAGAGGCTACATCATGTATATTCAGCAGCCTAACTGGCTTTTCAGAAGTAACTTTGCACTTATGTAAAATTAATAGGGTATTCATTATGAAATCCATGCAGCATCTTATTAAAAGTGCTCTGTCACTGAAAGTAGAAGGTGGAGGCTTTTTAAACTGGGGTTTTGTTGCCCTCTAGTGAATGAGGTCAGCATTATGCATGTGAAATTATTTTGATCACTGCATAATTAATGTGTTCTGAATTGGTACAAAAGTGCAGCCAAATTGCATCCTGTTCCCACTTGAATTAGTTAACCTGGAGATACTGCTTCGTACAATGTGTTGCTTCCTTTCCTGTTCTTTTTTTTTTTTTTTTTTTTTTTTTTTCCTTGCAATGAGAATGCATGATTGTGCACGTATCATGATAAGGCAAGGTAACCAGAGACAAGGAATAAATCAACTAAATGGATCTGCAGCACAGTAGTTTTAATACATTGGTATATACTTAGTATGTCTCCAGAAGAGAATGTCTAATTATACTGTCATGGCACAAAATGCATTTTCAATAGTGATAAATTATGCCATCATTTACTTTCTGAGAACATGCTGAGATTTATGAAAGATCACTGCAAAATTATCATGCCAGGAAAAAAAAAAAAAAAAAAAAAAAAATAAAAAAGGAATAAAAAAATGGAACAAAGAAAAAAAAAAAAAAAAAAGAAAAGAAAAAAAAAAAACGAAAAAAAAAACTTTCTGTAGTGGAAAGGTGAGTAGAATTGATAAAATGTTATGCAGTATAAAAATATACTACTATAGAATGAAATTCAGCTTTACATTGTGCTCTTATTCAGATTTTGGTACCTGCTAGAGTACTAGAGTATATATCTCATGGGCTCAGACAAGGAGGTTGCCCACGTCCTGGCTATGGCTGGAAGCAACGGTGCCTAATTCTTCGTTGATCAGAACTTGACATTTTTGCTTATCTGGTATAAAACAAGTGTAGTATCAAGCCATAGAACAGCACATTAGAAACTATGAACTTATTCATACTGACCTTTACTCAAAACAGCTGCCAACTCAACACTGCTCTGGAGTGCACATGTAGAGGCTGCTGGTTCTGGACGTGTGTGTTTGTTTAAATCTTAATTCTAAGGGGTTGCTAGAATTTAACTTTTTTTGTCACTTCTTTTTAAAGAAATCTATTTATTTATTTTTTTACTTTTGTGGGAATCTGCACTGCCTTTGCCATAACCTGCCTTTATCACTGCCAGCAGCTTATGTGGAGTCACCCCTGTCTGCAGGCTCAGTAGTGGCATCATCAGGCAACTCGTCGGCTCCATCAGCTTTTCCCTTTCAGAAGGAGCAGCATGCTCCATGCAGTGTGCAGTCCCTTGCGCATTTTTTCTGCATCACATACAATCCAAAAACGATGAAATTCTTTGCTTCCCTCCACACATCCTTATATTGATTCCTTTTGTAAGCTGATGCTTTCTTCACTTGGAAGTATCTATTATGGCCTTGTTTCAGAGACCAATTTTTTGAATAAGTTTTTTTTCATTTGTTCTAATGGGATTGGGAAGAAGAGTAGTATTTTCCTTGTACAGGCACCGCAGTCCAGTATATGATTAGAGAATACAGTATTGAAACAACGCCTATTAAGGATGAAGTTAGTCCACAATGATATGGGACTGGGTAACCCTATGAGGTCAATTAGAGGTTCGGATGAGGTTCACAGAAAGACAGCCAAGTCCTTTATTGACCACTCTGGGAGAAAAACAGAACTTAGAAGCTAAGAGATAAATAAAATGTTATGGTTCTTGCTGAATTCCGTGAAAAATGGAGAGTGGGTAAAGATCAATATTCTCCAAATAGAAAAGGACAAAGTTAAGGCAAAAGTATTGCTTTCCAAGGCACTGAGGTGTATACAAAATAGGGGCACAAATTCTGAATTCTCCATGCAGACCAACCTTTGCTGTCAGCCTGGTGAAAGCACTATGGATTCCCCCATTTTACCCCAGTTTGCTTGTTTTTTTGGGGGGTAGGGGAATGGTATTCTGATCTGTAAACTTTTATAACTTATATGAGAATTTTACCTGAGTACATACCTTGGGGTTCTGCCAGGACACCTGTAAAAATAGTCCAATCTGATTATTTGAAAGTGTATGAAAGGTTGCTAGTTCTAATACAGCTTTTATTATTACTATTGCTATTACTGAGTACTCAGACTACTACTGAGTGCTGAAAGCCTGGATGGGAACGGAGTCGTTGTGAGAAATAAAATATTTGATCAAAATTCTTATTTGCAATAAATCAAATATACTTAGGACTACCCAAGCAGACTCCCCTGCTTTCCAATAAAACAAGATACCACTGAGTGTAATGATAACATGATGGCATATTTAAGTAATCCATTTACAAAAAATAATAATAATAATAATAAAGAAAGAAAGAAAGAAAAAAAAAGAAAGAAAAAAGACTTTTCACCTTTCACCTATATTCTTACAAGATTAAAATGCAGAAATTTCCAGCAAATCCTTCATGGTACCATTCTATTTTTCCACCTATTGGCTGTTTTTATTTCCTCAGGTGTTCACTGTAATGGCACTTTCAGTACTTTCACATGATAATAACATTTACAGTAATATATAGTATACAGTTCATAGCCAATAATGTCACTACATCCACTTGTTTTGCAACATGTATGATCTAAAACTAGGAATGTGAAATAAAAATGTATATGTTATTGACTGAAATGTTAGAACATGTGAACAGATTCTGCTCTGTGCCATGTTATCGTGGATGTGAGGTGACAGTATTGACTTTGGTGCAATTTGATGGCATTTTGTTAAGTGTAAGTGATGCTAGTTCAGGCACATTTTATCGGCTTTGCTTGATGTATGCAGCACAGCCTCATAAACTGCAGCACCTACAGCTCAGTTGCCTTTCAACATTTTAGCTCTTCTGTAGCCACCACAAGACATTTTCTTGCAAAGGTGATTGGCAGTTGTTTCATTAGTGTAAGTTATCTAAGAGACACCAGCCTCAAATTTCTTCCTAAAAATCCTTTTTTTTTTTTTTTTTTTTTTTTTGGAAGCTCTTATTTCTAGTCAGTAGTGTATACTCATGGCTGTACAAAAATGAACAATTTTGGTATATTTTTTTTAAGAAATTCACATCCATCTTTTTAATGCTTTACACTTCCTCCCTAACATTTTTTTTTTCTCACATGGTGAAATTTTTTAAATACTGCTGGCTTCCTGTATGAGTCTACATACTCTGTGGAAAATCCTATAAATAGATGGGATGGCATTGAAAAGTAATATTTACTGCTTGTGAAATTTAACATGTTTCTTATGCTTAAAATAAAAAATATTATTGCAAATATTACAGTGAAGGTTGAAGGTGTTTCCTAAATATATGGGAACTACATTAGGGGATTTTGTTGTGGTTCACAAAATGGCAGAAAGAAAGGGCCTATAATGTGTTTTGTTTGGTTTTTATTTGTTTTGTTTTGCTTTTGTTTATTTATTTTTCTCTACCTGCACATTCAATACAGAGGTGATAATTGCTTTTTTTTTTTTTCTTTTTCTTTAATTCACAGCTGGCTCTAGATGATAAGCTTTCTTTTAGTTAAGCATGTATACTACTGATATACTTGCTCAGTTTCTTGTTTCATCAGATGCGGTCTGAGCTTTTTGTATCTTTAAAATGAAGGCTACATTTTATCTGAGTATGCAAATTAAGTACTTTTGTAATTGAAACCCATTGATTAAAATTTCCTCTGGGTGGAAAGGGGTATTTTGAGAGTTAGGTGTTTCTCCCATTCATTCAGTAATGAAAGAACAAGAAAATCAAATGTCAGAATCCAAGATCGATGGGGAGAGGAGAAGTGATCCAATCAGTCAGACACTGAAGCTCTCCACTACAGGAGTCTTTGTGTCAGAAGGGCATGAACATCTGTGAAAACAAAATTAGATGACATTTTTGTGCTATTTATTTTTATTTATTTTTTAACATCTCTGGACAATCAATAGTGGTAAAAAAATAAATAATGTAAAAAAACAAAACAACAAAACAAAACAAAACCAAAAAAAAAAAAAACGGAATGTTTCCACATTCACTATCTTTACTTTCAGTTTATTTTAAAAAGAATTTTCAATTTCTTTATATTTACTGAATCATATTTATTACATTTATTACATTGAGTACAATTTATGCAGAACAAATATTAGCTGTAGCACAAACTGACCTACTGAGCTCAAAGTCTACAAGAAAAAAAAAAAAAAAGAGCACAGTTGTGCTAATAAGATCTGGCTTCATTTACAACACATCTGCAACATGAATCACTTGAAAAACTGCTTTTTTTCTATTACTGAATGGACTTAAAACACGACATTAAAAAACAAAGAGATATCATTTATGCATGTATGTTTGTTCACAAATGCCTTTCAATACAATACGTAATTAAGGAAGTCATATCTGAGTGTGTTGTTTCCACCACCCACGTAGCACTTACTTGCAACCCTAGCTCAAAAATGTCATCTCATCATTAGTGAACTTTTATATCATGATTGCTGTAGAGCTTTCACAGTTTGTTACATAATGTCTGGGTGACCTACAAATTACTCTCCATCGCCGGTTGGTGGGAATAATGGAGTGAGAACTTGGAGTTGCTTAATTCTTTCAGACTTTATGGTTTTGATTAATGTTGTGTATTCTTATCATGGATCTATATAGCCCACTCAAATTTTGTTATTGTAAAAATTTTGACTGAACACAGGCAATATTTGGATTTTCACACCCACCCACACAAGAACTCTTTATTGGGATGACATGGGGAGGATTGTCATTGTTAAAAAGAATAACATTCAAGGGCTTCTTTTTACTTTACTTTACCTTACTTTATTTTTTAATTTTATTTTATTTCATTTTATTTTATTTTATTTTTTAAGGAATACCTCAGAATTTGAAGGGAAGTATAATTCTCTTTCCTGCTGAATTATTCACACATTTTTTCAGTCAAGAAGTCTCTGATCTCCACTTAGATTCTTTAGAAACTGTAATGATACAAATAAAGAGAATTAATGTTTGCTGTCATCTCTTAAAAATCTCCATTGGTTGCTTCATTAAACTGCATGCAAAATCTTAAAGCTTGGTTCACATGTAGGTTATTTCCTTTCTGAAGTTTTTTTCAGTACTCTTTTGCTGTTTGTTCTTCCTTCTTATTAGTGATTCCGAGGATATTTTGTACCTTGTGCACATTTTTCCTTATTAAAAATCTAGGGGTAAATGTTGCTCTTGGCTGTTTTGGAGCAAATCCAGAATTAACTTTATGCTGTCATGGAGCTTCTTTCATTTCTGTAGTGCTTTATATCAGTGCTTTGAGCCAGAGTCTCCACATAACATGAAATTTAAATTCTAGACAGCAAAAATATTTCAGTGAAATGTTTTTTGATTTTTTTTTCTCATTAATCAAAATAACACCTTTCACAGAAAAACAAGCTCTGATCATTCTGTTTGTGAAAAACTGAAAATGGATTATCTTGTTATAAAATGTAAATCCCTGAAACCTGAATGACACATTTCAACTACCCACAAATCAGATTTTCTTTCCCAATAAATTTCTTTTCTAGTTTTGTTTTGTTTCATTATAAAAACCTAAAGCCTGTCAAAATCTCAGAATGACACATACAACAGAAAATCAGATTGCTGCCCACCTCTATTAGTTTCTATAATAGTCTTCGACTATGAGGAGGAAAAATGAAGCATTAAGAACAAAACTGTTTCAATGACAAGATGATTCTGAACTTCTTATTTTCTGACAAATAAGAGGAGTATCTTTACTTTTGCCTTTTCTGCTTTCCAGTTTTCTGACAGTTATTTTTTTGCCTTCTTCAACCCAACAAAAATGAAAATATAAATCTTCTTGATTTAAAAACTGCAAATACTTTTCTGTGGCTATATGATTGTGCACATATATGCTAGGTACATTTTTTATGAGATATCAATTAAAAGCATGCATGTATTAAGTCTTATTTTTTATCTGACCCTGCCTTGATATGCATTTATAATAAGAATTTTTGTGTTTTTCATGACCACTTTTTGCTCCCTCAGAGAAGTAGTAGGTTGGTGTGTCTTACTTGACAGATAAGGGTGGCATTCACTCAAACAGGATCATCAAAACCAACATTTTTTGACAGAACAGGCTGCATAAATAATGTGCATCAGCTTTTACCCTGACAGTGTAAGTGGATATCCTCCAGTACTGGTTTCCACTTGTTTCATCCAGATTGTCTAAGAATAATGAATAAATCATGGCCTGTACACATGTATGTATGCATATGTATGTATATTTATGCATAATTCATATGATAAATATCTAGTTTGGTGTGGCACAGAGACCATACGTAAAAGTAGTGATGTGCTGTATAGACTCTGGTCTTTGATTGACCTAAATGATAAATCAAGATTCAGAATCCTGCAGATCATTTCTCTTGGCAAGTGAAATAGATTAATGCAGGTTATGCTGATAGAGATTGTTTCTTTGTTTTGTTCTGGTTTTGTTGGTTGGTTGGTTTTTGTTTTGCTTTTTTTGTTGTTGTTGTTGTTGTTTTTTCCTTAAAGAACATGCAGAATTCATGATCACCACTGGAAAGTTCTTGTGCTTATCACTCCTGGCTGTTTCCAGTCATTAATTGGTCCCAAATTGATCATTAAGTTTTTCTTAGTCTACCAGTTCTTCTAAGCTCTATGTGGTGCTTTCTTCTGCTTTTTCTCTTTGGTTCTCCTGTCACGTAAATCTTCATAAACAAGAGTCATTGTCTTTCATGCCATGTGTCTTTGGGTTTTGGTTTTCTTTCAAGTTTTTCATTCCATACAGAGACATAAATTCTTGACATACTCCCTTTTATATATAACATATCAAACATGACCAAAATAGGACACTTTTTTTTTTTTTTTCTTGGAGCTTCATTTATTGGGCAGTTTTTATACCACCTTACTTCAGTGATAGTAAATGCACATGTGATTTAGTACACAAAATGGATAATGTCACTAGAGGATTTAGTCTGCGATTACTA
The DNA here is from genome assembly GCF_011077185.1 of Oxyura jamaicensis. NCBI lineage: Eukaryota > Metazoa > Chordata > Aves > Anseriformes > Anatidae > Oxyura > Oxyura jamaicensis. The sequence goes on from NC_048912.1 coordinate 11,773,371, forward strand.
CATCCTCACACGGCCTTTAAGCTCCCTTCTCTGTTCCATCTCCCCTCTCTCCATGGGACAAGAGACAGCCTTTGTTTTATAAATCACTGTGCAAATCCCTGTTAATTTGTAAACTATAATTTACACAGCATTATAGCACTTCAGTACTGAAGCACCTGAAAAAAAGCTGCATAGAAAATGTACAATATTGTCTGGAAATTAGCCCACAAGATTGTGGGGTGTAACGTCCAGATTTCTGTGTCATTTATGGAAAAAGAATTTGTACATTAATGTACAACTAGTAACAAAAAAGTAATATCTTCATTGAACAGGAAGGAAAGAATGGAAAGGGGTCCTCAAGAAAAAGGTTTCTAACTAGAACTGTTGGCACCAGCACTAGATGCTACTGAATTTTAGTAGATATGATACACTAATAGAGGTACTTGTCCTGCGGTAGAGTACATGCCTGTGTTGGTGCTCTCAATGCATTAATTACTGTGTATAACACAAGCACATTTGTGATATAGTACTTGGAAAGAAATGTGTAGCTGTATAATCTAAATGTTGTGGGATTCCTATTCATGCTGAATCCTAGACCAAGTGCCCTCCACACAAGAACAGATGACAAATGAGCTTTTCTACTTTATTCTTTCTTCATTATATTTGAAATGCAAGATGGGGTCTTTTGAACAGTTCTAGTCTATGTTTATCTCCCCACAATATGGGCCAATTCACAATACTTAAAAAGTGCCTACTCTAACACAAGTTTAGTGTATTTTGGGATATTTGTACCTTTCAGGTTAAACCTGATTATTACAAGGTTTTGTGCACTCTTGATGGCTAAAGGCTGCTGTGGGAGATTTGTTCAAATGCATTCAAATGCATTGTAAGGGAAGATAGAGGAGATACATTTATCAAAGATGGCTTTTACATTTCTGCTTAGGCTCCAAAGGAGGGTTTAAATTTGCAGGGGGTTGAAATTCTAAATTTTTGACAACTGCACTATATTTGGATAAGCAAGTCTTTTCAGAAACATGGCCCATTTGCAGGTATCTGACTGGAAGATGAATTCTTTCAATATGTATATATATATATCAATCATTGGAAGTAGGAGTTTTGTCGGAAAACTGGAAAGCCAAGCTATTTTTCTACCCGTGTCTGCAGATGTTCAGTAGATCACCATAGCACCTGCATACCCTGCAGTCACAGAGTACTTCTCTTACCTGGTAAGTTCACCCACACTGAGCTACACACTGCCAGCCCTAAACTGTCCCAAATCCCTAAGCTAACATGTTTATATAACTCTAAAGTAGTCTGTAGTTGTGTACACCTGACTTAAATTTAGGCTGTCCTACTGACTCGTATTTGCAAAATGATGCAGGGAAAGTTGTGCAGATAAAGAAATAAAGACAGATCTCTTTCAAATGATACTTAACCTCACCTTTTTCCTAAAAATAGTTTGTGTCATTATTAACTGATTATTAATGCCACCGTCTGGCCTTCTTTACTGATATGTGCCATTAATCAAGGTTGTTAAGCCCAGTTACATGCTCACATCTTTGTTGGCCCTGGCTGGCTACAAATACCATCAGTGTGTATTGCCGTAGGGAGCTCTGTAATCATTCTGCCAGTCAGTCAGCTGTGAGAACAGTTTGTTCTGAAATCCAGCACTCAGTGTGGATTTCATGGAGCAAGTACAAGTTAAAGCAGTGTAAACAGAAAAAATCTGCACCAGAATAGCAGTGATTCAGTGGTGTGCTGCTCTACGAAGAAAGGGATCTACTGCTGGATCCAGAGTTTGTCAAGATTGGTTGGCGTTTTCCCATATAATTCCGTGACCTTTAGACATGTCTTTGGGCAATTGCCATATTTTCCATCAAACACAAGGTTGGAAGGAAGACATGCTCAAATCCACCATCAGTCCAATGCAATTTCATTACCACCACTTCTAGTCTCTCACCAGATTCAGGAATATAAGTAATCCAAATTATGTAACTGATTAGCAAGCTGTATATTCAAATGAAAAAATATATATATATTAGATTGAAAATATGGGAAGGCTTTATCTGAAATTTGATCATCTGAGTACGAAGCAGCTTAGTAGGAAGGAAGTTGCACCTAACTTGGGTTGCTGGTGATTGGGAAGCCTGGAGAAATCGCTGCAAAGCAGAGCAATGGTTTTGTTTGCTGTTTGTTCTGGTGAGAGTTGCACTTCGAGGTTTTGAAGGAACATTTTCATTTCCCAGTCAGATATGGGCATACAGTGGTCTGGTAGGGAAAAACCAAAACTCATTTCTAATTGAATGTAGTAGTATTCAAGGGGGAGAAACAAGACAAAGAGATAGATAATTATGTAACACTAAATTCTCCCTGATCCTTCTTTTGTACTAACCTCCCTGGTTTCAAGTCTCAGAGTGTGAATTTAGTGCAAGCTGTTTAAATTGGCTCTTTACCTTCTGTGCGGTGTGGATATTTCCTCTTTCAGGCTTTGCCCAAGAACGTCCAAACTGAGAGCTGGTGGGAAGCGCTGAGAATGCAGTGAATCCATCCCAGAGTATGCATGCCTAGATAAAGTGCAGCTAACTTAGATGTGCTGCCCAGAGGATTTCAGAGATGGGACAGGGTTTGTGCTTGGATTTCCTTTGTTTGTTTGTTTGTTTGTTTGTGTTTTTTTGTTGTTTTGTTTGTTTTTGTTGTTTTTTGTTGTTGTTGGGGTTTTTGTTTTTTTGCTTGCTTTAAGGGAAGAAAAGTAGGTTTAAGTTATGGTCAGAAACTTGGCAAGTTTAGAATTGTTTGGCAAATCCAATATATTGCTTGCAAAGTTTGTAAAACCTCAAACTGCTTGAGGTTGGATCATCTACAATAACAAGTAAGAAGCAAATCATGACAGACTGACTAGGGTGTTAAATAAAGTCACAACAAAGCCTGTTGCAGGTTTTCTGAGAAGCTTTGGAAGAACACCTGACAAGTCACATTAATAGCAGCAGTTATTGTTTGATTACTTTAATGCTGTGTATGCAAAGGGACTGTTATTTTGACTTGCTGTCTCCTCTAGAAACAGTCTTTTGGTCATCACATCCTAGTTTGTAAAAGCTGCTGAGCAATTTTATTTTCATATTAATTTACAATGTCCCTTTTCTATGGGGAGATGATTTTATTTTGACAGAGTGCAGTAACACTCAAGAACTCCTAATACCTGATGTATAGAGAAGGTCATGAATTCATATCCACTCTGGGGTGAATATAATAATGTATATGCCAGAGATGGATGGCACTTATGTTATGCTACACTGCTATGGAAGACAGTAAATCATAAGATGTTACTTCTCACCTTGACGAAGTTGTAATATGGATATAACATTTCTTTCTATTGAAAGATCCAATTAGGTTGTGGAAGGGCAGGTCACACAGAATTGGGCTTCCCAAAAACTAGCATTACCCCTTCAGGGTAACTGATACACCTTTTGAGACATGGAGAACAGTTTTGGCAGTCAAAATCAATAAATACTTGGCTGGCCATCACTGTCTCCCCACATGGTCATAATGAAGTTTCCTCTTGACATCTGATTACAAACAAGGGATTGCATTGCCATTGCTGTTAATACACGTTCTTGTACTGCTCTTCCTGCAGATCAAGCCCACAGTGCACAGCTGGTTAGTCCATGGGAAATCCCGGGAAATTATACTTGGGGAATACTTCAGGGTTTGGGAAAGTATCCTTTTTCCTTTCCTTTTCTCCTCTCCATTGCCTTATCCAGCTGTAAGATATGACAGGCTAATCTTAGGCCACAGCTACTTTCAACAAGGCTGGCCAACACATTTCCGTCACTGTGAGAGGGAACGCTCTAGCATGGTGTGTCTTGGCCTTTTTGCCTGCCAACATAGAAAAGAGCAGGCTTTGCTGTCTGTTGCTTCTAAATGAAACTGCTTTGCTCCTGGGGAACTCAGCTCTCCCTGAAGTCCTGAGAACTGGTAAATAGCAAAGCTGAATTTATTACATTTGGAGAAACTGGGGTGGGCTTAAGTGTAAAGGCCAATTAAGTGTACAGAGGAGAGAGGGACAAAATGTTAGGGACAAACATGCTTCCAGTAGCTGAAGAAACTGCCACACCTGAAAAAGAAGTGATGGGCTGGTTTTTTGTTCAGAGTTCCTGGACAAGGCTGACCATCTCTCCAGCCAAAATCTTTCATTTTTACTTTTCTTGCTTAATTTGTGTTTGACCAACAAATCATAGATCAGAAGGTGAGCTGAAATGTTTTTAAAGAAACACAATCGTTTTATATCCTTTCCTTCCTTTATTTTTACTGTCTTCCTCTGTGTTTTTCTGTCTCTGTCATCTAACCCTTCTCTTTCCCATTTGTCTGCTATTTTTCCACATTTATTTTGAGTGTTTAATATTAGAAAAGCAGCTAGAAGATTTAGGAGACCTTGATCTTACCAGGTTGCCTTTTTTGTGAATGCTGGTGGCAGAGTAATAACCCTTTGCACCTTACTTTCACCACCTTTAAAAGGAGGATACAGATATTTGACCCATGATTATAAAATATGCTTGAAAAGGGAAACAACACCTGCTGGAAAAGGTGTTGCTCTTTTATTTTGCTTACTTGACCTATCTGCCCTATTATTGAGCAGGAATACCATTAAGGAAGCATTTTAGTGCTTTTTTAGTGCTCCCACTTGCCTTTGTGGGAGCTTGGACATTTAGCATTAGCTTAAGACAGATATGGGGCTTTGCTAAGAATATTTCAGATTAGTAAAATCAATTTAGTATGCATGGACTAATTACCAGTTAGCACACATCCATGTTACCATAGTTTGGTTAAGTGGAGATAAAAGACCTGAAGTGCATTCTAACTGTGTCAGATTGCATTCATTTGTTTTAATTTATTTCATAAACTTGGACTTTTTGTTTCATTTTTGTTCATTTAGTTTGCAGTGTATTCATCTTGCACTTAGAATTTGCAGACCTTTACCAGACTGCTCAATCCCCTTCACACCTTTTGCAACAATCAGCCTTTTACAGCATTCAAAATACTGTAGTATTTTACAGCATTCAAAATACTGTAGCGATAAAAGGGCTTACAAAGCCTTGGAAAGTATGGATTCAAGCTCAGATTTTTATATTACCATCTTTATTTGCTGAAACAAATAGGAACAAAAGGAAGCTACTGCCACAGGCAATCTGTGTCACCAGTTGCAATGTGCATCTTCACAGTTTATAAGCAAATTCTTCAAAATTGTTTCTATCTAGTTTGTGTTGTTTTCTCTTTTTTTGTTTGTTTGTTATTATCGTATATTTGGATCCATGCTTGATAGTATATGAAAATAAGACAGAATCTGATGATAATATATTTACCTTCAGCCAATGATTTAAATACATTCAGTTGTGGGCATAGAAGAAGAGATGCAGAGTACAAACCAGTAGGAAGAAGGATTGGTCTCTGGGAATGCAATTCAGGGTTTGTCTTTTATGTTTGGTGCAAGTATATATCATTCAGCAGTGAAATGTGCAGTAGTTACAACATCAGTTGATTGGATAGTTAATAACTTTGACGCAGAGAAATTAACAAAAGAAAATAGATGGCATTTCTAATAGCAGTTAAGGGGAATAATTGTATCTAACAATTAATTGAACAATATGTCAGGCAGTATCAACATGAAAAGGAAGGTAAATGACAAACAAATAAATGAAACAATGATAACTTTTCAAGCTGTAATATTTGATTGGGAAATAAACAAGCTTGGCATTATGTAAGGACATGTCCACAGGGAGGAATTCATCAATGTAACTATATTGGTATAATTATACCTTTCAAAGCAACGTAAGCTTTGAATATTTTTATAAGGGGGCTTATAAAAACAATTGTATGCAACTTTTTGCTTGGGCAGACAATGACAGGAAAAGGGGGGAATGGTTTTAAACTAAAAGAGGGGAGATTTAGACTAGATATTAGGAGAAAATTATTCACTCAGAGGGTGGTGAGGCACCAAAACAGGTTGCCCAGAGAAGTTGTGGATGCCCCTATGATTATGTGATAAACTGCCTGTCCCAGCTGCCTTTGCACGGCCTGTGGGGTTTTTTTGACTGCATCTGAGCAGGGTGAGGCTAGACGGAATTCCCAACTCTCCTCTGCCTGGCAAAACTAGAGACTGGAGTAGGGTCAGTGCTATGTAAGGATGCAAAACCCATCATGGTAAAGTTGCAAGACTTCATGGTAAATATCATTTAAATGCATTCAGTTTTGCAGTACACAAAACAACTCACCTGTTGCCATACTTTACTATGGCATATTTTTGAACTGTAATATAATTTTTTAGCATTCTCTAACCTGCTTGCTAGAAAGAAAAATAAGAGTCTGTTTTTTGCTGCACCATAGTTGAGTTGATAAATATTATCTTGATGGCATTTGAATGAAAAGTTTAGCAATGAAGTCTGAGCTATGTGTTTCCAAAGAGTCAGTAATTGTCATGACTCGAGTTTTGATAAGATGAATTTGAAACCCAATTAACTGGGGAGCAATGAGGTTAAAAATAAAAAATATAAAAATCTCGCATTTCTTTCATGGGCACCTCACATCCTTGGCTATGAATCTCTAAGACATGCTCAGGTACACAGAACAACTCCTTCAACAGGAAATTCAGATCTAATGCTTAAAAAAAGACAAAATCAACAGATCTGAAAATCACTTTCTGCCTGGGAAAGGCAATATTCATCTCCTGTCTGAGGCTCTGAGCACATTCAATGTGCAAAGGTGGTTAAGAGGAACAGCTAGCCTCGTATCTGCCTGCCTGCTCCCAGGCACTATTAAAGACTATCCCAACAAAAAATGTCAGTAGTTACACTTCCTAAGTGCTTCTGTATGTTCTGTTCCAGTGAATGCAGTTAGGCAGGGTAGCACCCAACCTGTACACGTAGGAGTGTCTTTTGTTTTTTGCATCTGCATGTACTGCAACCTCTACTTAAGGGAGACTAAAGACAATGTAGCCTGTAGAATATTTTATGGTTTTAACATACTTATGTACTATGTGGACTTTTTTTTTTTTTTTTGAATCACTGTAAATGTATAAAGATTATAGGTGTTCATGTACGCTATACTTTACAAGAAGAAAATCAATTTTTCATTCCTCTGCGGCAGCTTGCAATACAACTGGAATATTACCTGAACCAAGTAAACAGAATTATCTTCTAACCTGAATAAGAAAAATGTAGCAGAAAGTCTTTATCTCTCTATTTTCGACTTTTATTATCTAAGTTTGACTGTGATTTAAATGAAAGAAGGGAGGGGAAGATGAGCCAAATGCAGAACTGTTATGAAAGAAGCTAAAACGAGCCCTGCAAAAGGCCTGTGAAAGGTTCAGAATGGAAATGATTTTCAGTTTAAATTACTTTTGCAGGACTGGAATGTGGCAGTCAGGAAGCTTCAGTGAAAAGTCCATTCTTCTTTCTTCTTCCTTTTTTTTTCCTTTTTTTTTTTTTTTTTTCCTTTGTTGGTTTGTGTTTGTATGAATTGCCTGTGGTCCAGGCTGATAAATACCTATTTTAAATGTTCATTCCCATGTATCTGCTCCTGGAGTATTATTAATATTCTGTCTTTTATAACATCTGTAAACATTATATTGTTATTGCTGTCCTTATATTCCTTATATTTACAGATGTAAGTTCTTCAAGGTCATACTAAAAGAACTGGGGATCAGACTTTTGTCATAAGCCACTCTCTTCTCTGTACACTTATGATGTATATTTATTTGTAACGTTACCTATAGTACTCAAAAAACAAACAAACAAACAAAAAAAAACATCCATGTCTACCTATACAGCGTTTCATCTCTAAAAACACATTTTTCCTTATTAAATGTGGTCTTAAATATTCAGCAGTATACAGCACACTTTACTTTCTACCCTTAAATATTCTTAAAGGTGTTGCATCTTGTTTTAAGACTTGGTACATTGTTTTCAAGCTTTGGCTACATCTCAGTGACTGATACAGAGATGAACAACTCAGTTTGTGATGTGAATAAATTTTGTTGTTTTGAAGTAAGAATTTGGATTATTAAAAAAAAAAATAAAAAAATTACATAAACTGTAAGAGTTGTATCAGAATTAATAGAACTGTACCAGTGTATGTCAGTGGATTGTTATACTCAGGAGATTTTCTGTATTACGTCTGTATCTCACATTTTGGAGGAATATTCATGCCCTGCAATAACACAACTGGCCAATTATCCAGTGCTGCATATGGAAAGAACAAATGAAAATTCCTGCTGTGACCAGATGACTTTCACAGGGAAGTAGTTATGGTTTCTTTCCTTCTGAATGTGTAAGCAGAAATGTCTTTAATGTCTTTAAAATTTACATTATATAGTCTCTCTTACTTTACTCTTCCTTATAAAATCAAATTATAAAACTTTACTTCATGAGCTTTTTTGTGCTGTAGTGGAGTCCAAATACTCATATATTCCTAATAAAAATAAAAAAAATGTGGTTATCATTTTTCATTGTATATTGGAAACAAAAGAAGTATCATGCTGACTCTATACATGCAATATAATAGTAGTTCTCTTGCTCTCAACGTGGAGTGATTTTACAAACAAGGTGCATGATTGTCATGCATAATATTCAGCAGCTATCATGGAAACTGCTCTGTGCTCTTAACTTTATGGACTTAAGAATAACTAATGTTTCTTTTATGTACCCAAAATTGCAATTCTTAATGCTTTGCATTATTTATTTTTGTTGTTGTTTGTACTCCCAGATTTATTTATAGTTCAAGAATTTTAGAACAGTATTGTTTTCTTTTCTTAAATTTCTAGATGATGATTTCACCTCCTGGAGCTTTTATTGTTTTATCCTGTGTCTTGGAAATAGTTCTGTATTGATGTGAAGATAGTAATAGTTATGAAAAAATGATTTTATTTAAACTAAGGTTATTTCTCCTTATAAATATTTCTAGATAATTTTCTTTATTCTAAACTCTTTAATATATTTCTTGAGTCAGCAGAAGTTTCTTGTGTGAACTTATTTATTAGTTGCCAGTGATCTTTCCTGGAAAATGGATAGCATCTGTTTTTTGGTAAGACTGATCTTGTCTTGTTTTTTAAAGATGCCATCTGCTTTCCAGTGCTCCAAAGGGGACTGTGGTGTCCAGCGGGATTTTTATCATATGTTTGCCTCCTTTTCTGAACATCTGAATATTTTAGAGAGCAGCTAAAGGCATAATTCTTCCTAAACTCTATATTTCTTTATATATTAAAATCACATGGAAATATTTTCAGCAAATTGAGGCTAGAGTTATAAAATGCTTCTTATGCTTTACAATTTAATAATGGGCATTTAGTGTATATTCATGAAAAGCAATTCTCAGTACAGAGTCATTGCAAATATATTAAATTGACAAACAATGGACGCATTTTCTAAAATGGGAGCTTTGGAATTGGTCCCCTAAAATTGCTCACCAAAGTGCTCTCAGAAATGCTTTTTAGTACCCATTTACATCTACATTTTTAAAAGAACAAACAAAATCTAGCTTTATTCAACTGTAAATTCTATTGACCTGATTGAGCAACTTCTGCTCCTGTGAAAAAATCATTACTTGCATGCTAATTGCAATAAAAACCTTTTGTCAGGGTCACAACCAAGGATGGGTGAGGATTCTGCTGAAATTTTATTTCCCTTAAGTCCAACTAAGATCCTGGTCCTTTTCAGTTGTGCTGAAAATGCTGACATTAACTATGTGCTTTAGTATTTTGTTGAATTAGAGACTTGGCAACTGCCAAGAGTACTAATCTGAGTTAAATCATATAGGTGCTTAAAGCTAGAATGATCTGAGACATAGAAACAAGAGAAAAGTAAAATATAATTACGTCCCCAATCTGAGGTTATATTCTGTGATTCAGAAGCAAAATATGAGGACTGTGGTACTTGCCACGGTAAAACTATATAACTCTCTGTGTGTATATGTATATAGCCAACTTGAGTGAAGTCCTTTATGATGATTACTAATTTAATGCAGTATTTTCCTGTAGAAGATCTGAAGCAGTGGCTAAAGTATCTGAGTGGATTTTTATCATGGCTCTTTCCTTAACAATGCTCATAAATTTAGTAGGCTATTCGCACATAATTTTTCTTTGTTTTCCTGTAAGTTCAAGATGTGCCAGATGTCATTTCCAGACTGATTTTGTGCGTGTGTGAAAGATGCACAACATGAGGGACAGCCAAGCAAATGCATTAACGGATGCAACTATACTGATGAGTAGCAGCGTCTGGTGTTCAATGGCATCAGGCTGCATTCCCCATGGATAATCACAGGAAATGCCACCCCAGCCCCATCTGTTCATATTGAGGAGGTTTTACAAAAATAGGGAAGTCACATACCTGCCTTGTTTTATGACACTTACTTATACCACATCATGTGTAATGTCTTGCTTTATGAATAATATATTCAACGTTTGACTTTCTTCATGCCAATTGCATCGCATATGTCATTGTAACTTTCTACACTTTAGTTATGTAGATGCACACACTTGTGTAGAAAGTGTTAAATACATATCCCTTCATAGCACATTAAAACAAACAAACAAAAAAAAGAAATAAAAAAACTATTTTGCTGCATAACTAATATCTCATTGTCAGGTAAAAAATATTCCAGAGAAGCAAGAAATTGTTTTATACTTAATTCTTCTTTGTTGCATACAATGGAACAACTATATCAGAAATCTTGATACAAACATGACCATAATACAATGAATTTTAAACCTTATTTCATCCACTATGAAAAAGAGATTATTATTAATAAAAGAGATTATTGAGGTGTGACTTTATCACATAATGCCAATATATGTTGTTTGGTCTTTATTTTTACTATGGGTGTTAAGCAGGTGATTAAGAAGTTAAGAAGGATATATACCTGTTTAGTGACATTCTGTCAACAAGTGCTATTGAACGCAGATATCCTGGCTAAATATTGTTCCTTTTAACTTTTCAGGTCATGCCACTCCTGTCTGTCAGACAAATACAATAGGAATTACTCAATTTAACACCATTTCAGTTCTAATTGAATTCCATTTGCTAAATCCTGAATAAATACATTACAACTGCTGCTTTGGTCAAACAGAGAGAAATAGCCATCTTTTAATGACTCCCCTGTGGATTTAATGCCTATTCTATCTGTTAGAATAATGATTCCTACATCACTGGAATATATTTAAAGGATAACAGTTATTCAAACATGCCAAGTCTTTATACAGTAGATAAGTATTTTTAATTTGCATTTATGAAATCAAAAGGTTGGCTAGAATAACTAGTTACCCATTTGTCTGTTTTCTAAAGTATCTTGGTATCAAAGAAAAGCTACAGGATTATGAAAGGGTTTTGTATTTGCTTTTAATATCAGTCTTAGGTGGAGAAAAAGTATCACATCAAGGATGGGATTTATGTCACCAAATACTGATAACTACCATGTAAATACACTCCCTGCTCATCACCCTTGATAGTCTGTGGAGGAAAGTAGGCCACCTACATGTGATTCATCTTTTTGGACAGCAGATATACAGAAAAGCTTAGATGAATGACTCCATGAAAGTGATCTCAGGAGAATTAAATTCAAAGATTGTCTCCTTTACAGGCATCTGAAGTTATGTGAGATGACTCCCCATAAATGAGAAGTCTGTTTGTAGAAATCAGTAGGCTTACCCTGGAAAGAAAGCTAAATGCCTTATAAGGTATAATTTTAATTGAAAAATTTAATTTGCATTGAAAATGCCTCACTTGACCAGAAGCAAGCACACCCAGAATTTGGAATCTCGTTTGTTTCAGACCAGTTGAATATTTCAACTCAAAATATCACCATTTCTTTTTCTTTCTTTTCATAAAAGCTCTGATCCTTTGATGCTGTCCTTTGATGCTGCTGATCTTAATCATGTATCTGATAGACCAGCGGTCAAGCATTCATCTGAAACACAGGAGATGGCACTTCCCAAAATCCTGCTGCAGGCTAAGCAGAAGGAAGACTTGAACCCATATGTCCCTTCATTAGAACAAGTTTTGTGACTGGTCACTTAAGTCCCACTTTTGTTTTTTAACTTAGCCAAAGATATTCACCAAATTTGACTCAAAAGACTAGAAAATTTCAGTTCTAATTAACTTTTTTTTTTTTTTGAATAAACTATTCACAGCCTCCTACTCTCTCTGCCTCCAAAAATCCATCTTTAGCACAGATCTTGAGAAACAACGTAGATGATAAGAAAGAGAATCTAATATAAATCATGTACTTTGCAGAACTTCTTTTAAATGTAATGTGTTAAACATAATGGTCTTAAATATATGTTCTTAAAAATGTATCAATGCTAGATGATTTTTAGGGCTCTGTGCCAATTAAATCCATTGTAGCTTAAGGTAGAGGTAATAGGTTGAAGACTGATACAGAACTTGTATGACTCTTTCTACAGAAGTAGATTTCATCTCTTTGAACAAATGTGGTCTACTCTTTGGTTAAGGCACCACACAAGAAACACCCATTCCTGCTATGCAGCAGGATTTCTGTGTGAGCCCTGCTCCCTTAACCTCTCCCACCCAATTAGCCAGCTGATGATATTTGTGTCTTGGTAGCAACATTTTTATGAGGAACCTCTTTGCCCTTTCGGGTGTAGTAGAGGCTGACTCTCAACAATGAAGAGTTCAAAGACTCATGTTATGTTTTGTCTCAGTAAGTTGCCTCAAACATTAAATAAGTAGAATGAACGCTGCAATTGAAAGTGTTCACTTATCAACCAGAACAGAGAGAAGAGTTACTTCTCCCACTACCTTTTCTTCTTCACCATTCCCTCTTTTTTCTGCACAATTTTCAAAACGTTCAAAAACTCCTTTGATTTTTGTTTCACCCTGAAGAATTTTAATGTTTTACTAATGTTCTGAATGCAGATCACTAGCAGGATATAATTCACCCAGAAATTAGCTAAAATGTAGCTATGGCAAAAATATCACATACGGTATGAGCTAAAAAATGTTTGATCTGTTGTGTGTAATTCATCGTGTTTTGTAGTTCCTGCTCAGTCCTTTCAAGATATAAGTTTAAAGGTATGCAGGTGGCAGAGTGGCTCATGCCCTCTTTGCCTCTGGACAGCTTACTGACAACACTGTCTCCACTACCAAAGGACAGTTGTTTTAAAATATATTCACAACTCACTGAAAATTATATATATATATATATATATTTGTTTAATCATAGCTGTCAGCAAATATACAGCCTGTGGGGCATTGACACAAAGGTAATCCACCATGGATTATGAAAATACATTTAGTTCAGAGCTCTTACTAGTAAAAGAATTCAGCAAAAAAATTTATTTGCAAGTTTGACTTACAAATGAATGAATGAAATACAGAGCTGACGACGATCTGCCAAGAGACCAGAATGCTTATTCATTTCTGAAGCTAAATTTTGATTTTACATTCCTCGGGGACTATCAACCAGTACTGTCTTCCTGCTTTCCACTGGTTGGTAGACACTTCCCTCGTAATACAATCTGATTCTATTTCTGATTCAGAGCCCTATGACTTCTTTCAAGACTGTGCTAGAAATATTAAATATTCTCATCAATAGCATGCTGTTATTGGAGAATTCAAAGGGTTACTTGTTGTCATCCTTGAGGTGATGCTGCTTGCCTTTGGGTTTAATAAGGAACGGGGCTGATGTGATTTTTTGAAGTGATTTTTTTTTGAAGTTTTTACCTTTTATTTTGGCATCCGTATGAACAACCTTACAAAATCTTATGAATAGCCTATTCCAAAATAAAAGATCAGAAACTACTAGCTTCTGTATCTCTGTGTTGTTTTAACACCTGATAGTATTTCCATTGTGGTCAATAAAAGGAAAAAACATGCAGTGATTTTGCCTCTTCAAGAATTAAACTCCGAAGTGAGGTAATTAGGATCATCTGACTATCCTATTTGATCTTCTGAATAACATGGCCATGTATTTGTCATGTCATGTCAATGTATTTGTGAAGAAATGCCAAGAGATAGTATATGGGTAGGTGTCCAAAAGTCTGAGGTTGTGTACTTTTATTGTTGTGTACTTTTATTTCTTCTATTCATAGACATCTAAAATCAGTAAGAAAGATTTGAAGAGGTGGTGAGTTGGAATGTTCAGTTATGTCTTATGTTAAAACATATTTGGTTCCTTTTTCCAGTTTTATTTTAATCTTTTTCCCTTCTTTGTCTTTTTCATTATTTTACCTTTCATTTTTCATATTCTTCTTTCTTCTTTTTTCCCTTCTCTCTTTTTTTCCTTCTCTTCTTTCCCTTTCCCTTTCCCTTTGCCTTTCTCTTTCCCTCTCTCTCTCCCTTTCCCTCTCTTTTTTTTTTTCCCTTTCTTTTTTCAGGGTGACCTTAAACTAATCTAATCTATGGAGATAAAAAAGTCTTCTACCTAATGAAAAGATAAGATAAACCCACACAGATCTGAGGTGTATGATACAGTGTTATTTGCTTACAAACAAAAAATGTGTTGGCAGCATACCAAAAGTGTCTTAGAAGACGCACAGAAAGAAGATTGACAGGTAGAAACAATTATTGATCAAGACCTTTTGTACTAGGAGCCAAAGTTAATAACATTTTATACCCAAATCAAGTGTGGATCCTCAGGGTGGGAGATGTATTCTGAAAATGTTTACTGATAGTTAACTATGTGCAGACTTTTGGGGAAGTAGTTCGTATTTAATAGTATGGGGGCTATTCCTATGCAGAAAATTGGAAGATCTCTCACAGTTAGGAAACACAAATTGCAAATCAGTCATTGTTTGTTCTTAACAGAACTGGATTGGATTATTTTTTGGATATAAAATTCCTTGATACACAGAACAAACATTTCAGGACTGAATGGTCAAATTATTACATTCGCAATGTATATTTCAATTATACTATTTTATTAATGAGAAGAAGAACAAGTGAGGAAAGGAACATGTAAAGCCAGCATTTTGCAGAACAGAGCTGTGGTTCAGCTGTACACACAGTCAGAGCCACGTAGGCAAATACGGACCGTTGCAGGCATGAGTCCACTTGGACACGTTATGTATTTTGTTATCCAATTTGTGCATAGAGTCACACCAAATAAATGTGGAAGCTAGGAGTATGAGTACCTGCCTGTCTTGTACTACCATGGCCAGACTTATACTGCTTAAGGGACTGAGGAAGCTTCAGATTTTATTTTGAACCTGGTCATTAGTTAATGGGAAAATATTCTGTCTCTTCTGTGTTCAGATATGACAGAAGAGGCATAAACTGTCCTCGTATCCTTAGGGATTATCTGAAATGGACAGAAACCTTTGACAAGCATGGACCCAGTCTAGCCAACTTGTCAGCTTTCCTTCCCATGCCTGTAGATTTGAAGATTCAGCAGCTTTAGGAGCAGAAAGATCAGGCAGGTGTAAAAACAGTGGCACAGATGATACTGCGATGCTCGTACTAAAGTACAGCATTAGCTTGCATCTAGGCAGGGACGTGGATAGATTCCAGGGTTTCTCCCTTGTTGCAGAGTGCACCATAACTTGGATGCAGAAGAGAATATAGTTTATTGAAGATACCAGGCTGTAAGAATGGTTTAAAGTGAGGTTTTTCCATGAATGTTTTGTCTCTGCCAGCTAAGGTAACTTTGCTCCAGATTGACACAATTGTGAGCAAGGGAAATAAAAAATAAAATTAAAAAAAAAAAAAAAGCATCCAAGCTGCATTTAAACCTTGACACTCTGAACTAAACTAACAATACTCCAGTTTTTGATGTTAGGAATCATCTGTAACTCTGAATTTATATTTTCACAGTGGGAGGTTTGAAAACAATTTCCAAAGGCTGACAGCAGTCCTGTCTATTCACAGCTCACTGTTTGAAGGTATCTTTTTCTCCCTCTCATTTCAAATTTACAAACTTTGTGTCTTTCTTTGGGTCTGACCATCTGGAGGCATGTTGTTCCTGTATTGACAGGTGCAGGATAATATTTCTTTAATGTACAATTATGAATTATGACTGGGCTACTTTTTCGGTTGTTGCTGTTTTGTTTTGTTTTGTTTTTTTCCCAACCAGAAGTGATTTTCTTCTTTCTATTTCCTACCCTGTAAAATTCCTTATTCCCTTTTTTCTTGCAAGCATTTAAAACTATGCTACAATTAATGGCCTTCCTCTTTTCTTTCTGTTACATTTGAAAAGGGATGCGTAGAGATGGCATTGCCTTTAGGAAAGATTTCTAGTTAAAGAGATTTCTATTCTCCCAACATCACTCTCTAAGTTTGTTTTACTTGAACACTCTTTTTTTTTTTTTTTTTTTTTTCCTTTATATAAAATACCCTTCCTTTGATGGAAAAATGATATCTGAATTTTCCCTCAGACTTTGGAGTTTCCCCCGCATAAAGCATATTTCTTGTTTCGGGAAGAAAAAACAGAAATTAAGATGTTCTCTGTTTCCCGTGTGTCTGATCTGCATCACTGAAAGCTCTGAGACAAATGGGCATTGGTAAAAAATCCAGAAATATCTAAGTGGAACAGTATTTCATCTGCTGTGGCAAATTAGAATAGCATTTCTCTGTCATATGTTTGAAAAATGTGCTTTTAATTTTTTTCATCTGAAATCCACCTCCAAACTGATGATTGCAGTGGTCTGTTTTTCCTAAAAGGTATTTTGAAAACAGACTAATATCAGGTCTTACATGATCCTCACAAGGCCCTAAAGATGCCATAAATTTCCATGTAGGACGGTATCCAGGTTCCCAAAGGGTCCAGACTACCACCTTAGTGGAAGAACTCTTGCACTAAGGAAAAACAAATGTCTTACCACTGAGCTAATTTTAACCTAATTAATATCTTATCTTGTGAGATTCTTCTCTAGGCTGTATGGCTAGTTCATTTCCTTGACACCACACACAGATAGGGATCAGCTTTTGGTTATAATATGCTTGACGTATTTCTTTGCCCTATAAACCTTTCTGCTTTTCTGGTGACCATAGTTAAAACTCACACTCATTTCATATTAAAATAGCCACATTTTTCATAGCACAGATGAAGCTTTTAGTCTTCAGCACTGTGAAGCATCTTGCTGGCATTTTGCCTCTCTTTTCTCATTCCTGAGTCTGAATTCTTCCTCACCTCATCAGAATACAGAATTCTATGCACAACACCTTTGCTCACTCGGAGCTGCTCCTGCAGAATACAGCCCAGGCCTTGTAATCTTTGTAAGATCAGTTATGGACAGAGATATCTGGCAGTCTGATTATTGCAACAACAAGATCCCTTCCTTTGTTTACAGCTGGGAATGCCACATCTGCTCTCCCAGCGTGCTGAACAAAATCTTCTGGGTTAAGCAAGAGACCAGAAGGCAGAAAAGAAGCAGAGAGACCCCAGAGGGGAACCCTCCTTTGCTCAATAGTTACCAAAGCAGAATTTAATGCTGCTACTGCAGTTTCATGTGGCAGAGCTAATCGTAATAGGGATTCTACAACAATGATGTCTTGCAGGAATGGAGGCAATAAGCTTCATAAGCGTAGGTGGTCTTGTGCCTTTAGATCTTGGGAATAGAGTCTTTGGGTTCTCATGCGTGTTTATTTACCAATTTAATGGCCCCTGCTAACTCCTAGGTAGGTAAGAAAAGTGAAAGTCTCAGACTTTAGCTTCTTTTTCCAGTTAGATTTCTACAAAAAGTGGGACAATCTGAACATGACCTTAGATGTTAAAACAAAATTGCATCCATGCTTACTTCATTTGAATATGTCTCTGAGCAGTTGAGCTAACATACAGTAAAGGTACATACTGCTTTTTGTCCAGAGAAGCTTTGCAATATGGGCTGCTGAAAGAGACCATCTAGCCACGAGTTTCAAGTGAATATTTGTCATGAAGCTGGGGCAGTTACTGAAATGACTGTGCTTTCTCTCTATTGATTCTTGGCCCACTGAAATAAAATTACATTTGGCTTCAGATAATTCATTTTCTGTACCTGAATATCAGTTTGCTCTCTGCTGAGTCCTATAAGCAAAAAATACAGTTGGTGGGCTAAATGGTAACATTTTTCTTACTCTGAAATCATCTCATTATAGACAAAAAAAAAAAAAAAAAAAAAAAAAACCACCATTGTGAGATACAGATATGTAAATGCCAGGTCATATTTGTACCTTGTGAGTTTTATTTCCAGGATTCAGGTTGCTTACAGACACCACCAAGGTAATTAGAGGAGTGGTGTGATGGGTCCATGAGCCAAAAAGGCACAGAGGGTTAAAGGACTGACAGTAGCAGTAGATGGGTTAAAAGGATGCATGGAAATTTGGATGAGGTAGTCTCCTACATATTGGATTTAGTCACTAGCTGTCTAATTTGTGTCACCGTTGACTAGTAACGTAGCAGTAACAATTTAGAAGGCTTGGAAACTTGAGAGGTGTATTTTTTTGTCCAAGATGCTGATCTTCAGTGTTTGCATTTTCTCTGTGCGTTATCTATGCTCAGTCCCACAGGCACCTGTTTTTTGAAAGAAGATGCAAATCTTCAGCATTAATAATTGTATACATGCAGTGAGGTATTCTGCTGAGTTGCCTCTGTGATCATCAGCTGGCATGAAGGGGGCACCACTTAACTTTGGTTCTGGCTCATGCAGGAGACTTTAAGGATTCCTTGTACAGCGAGGATGCCATGTCTTGGTGAATGCAGACTGACTTATACCAGTCATTATACAAGGAAATGGAAAACACAGTCCACCAGTCTGGCAAACAAGTTGATATGTTTAGTGCCTGTAATAGAGGAGGGTTTTTGTTTGTTTTGTGCCATATCTGAATCCAATACTGTACTGTATTCAGCCATAAAAAATTGTTATTGTCTGATGCACAGATCCAGCGATCACAAAATGCTATGCATTAATATATGAAAAAGCTACATTTGAGATGGTTGGAAACAGAGGGCTTGATTCTCCTTTATCCTGTGGTTATTTAGTACCAGTCTGACCTTCTCAGAATCAGCAATGTTTAAATTTCTCTTTGCATATCCTTACTGGTGTAAGGCTGAAGGCTTCCTTGATTATTTACTGGTGGTTCTAACGTAACCATTTCATTATATCATGAGAGATGCACATAGCTCATCATATAGAAGTGTAGCTATTTAACAGGTTCAAACCATTTTCCCTGGAGGCTAATAAAATGATTCCTGTTGATTTCAGTGAGCATTGGTCTGGGCCCTTAGTGCTGCTTTTCCCCATATGTTTTAAAATGAATGCTTCTTGCCAATATTTTCAGGTTTATTGTACCTTCCTTATGCCTCAGGCAAGGAAAAACAACAGGACACAATGACAGCACATTATTGGAAGTAGCATGATAAATTCTAAATAGATATAATTAGCATGTGACCCACAAGAGACCTGCATATAATTAATATTGAAATATGGTGCATGCATTATATAGGAAAGCATATTGTGTATTCAGAGCAGGGTGTTTGGAGAATGGATGCCTGTCTGTAAACGGCTTGTCATTTTTTCATTTTAATCAGAATTGAAATTTCTGCACTTGAAGAAATACAGCACGATCATTAAAAACACTTGGACTTTAGAAATGACACCACCTGCTTCCTTTTCCTCTTTTTTTATTGTGACAGTGGAAAAAAATCCTTAAATCTTCAACCAGGGAAATAAGCACTAATGGGGAAACAGATCTCTGAGGAGCCAGCAGACTGACAAGCTGTTCATGAGCATGAGGCTTTTCAGCAAATAACATTCACTACTCTAGTAGCGTTTGGTAGATTATGTCGTATCTAGAAGTCCATCCTCATTCGAACCCAGCAAAGTGAATGAGTAACAGATACATAATGAGCATCCATGAAAAAGGGAAAGAACATCTCAGATATAAAGTGAAGATTAAGAGGGGTAAAGCCACAAGTGAACTGTGAATGTGTTGCCTTCTGAGTGACATTGAGTTCATATCACACAGCAGCTCATTGCACATTCTGTTTATACCAGAGAGAAACAAATATTAAAGTTACTCCTTTATATTTCACATTAAATGCAAAGAGTTCAAGGGAACTAAAAGACTTCATTATGGAATCTGATACCACCCTTTGTGTTATGCAGAGTCCTATTTTAAGTAAACTGAAAAATTTTAGTGGGTTTTTAAAAGAGTATATATCAAATATTTAATTAACATTTATTCTGCAACATTAGAAGCTGAAGCTTTGGATCCAGGATATAATTTTTGCCAGAATGAATAAAAATAAAATAGATGTTAAGCGGAAGCAATAAAGTTCATCTTAATTGTAACTCTAGAGAAGACTTTCTCAGCAAAACACACATTATTTTTTCTCTCTGTAGCTCTCATTCTGGTCTCTGTAATTGACACAGTCCAGCTACACTTTTGGTTATGTTAGTTCTTCTAGTTTTATTTTTGCAGTGAGTTAAATGCAAGTTCGTAGTTACGGATTCAGGCAGCAGTATTCACAAACAGACTATGTCATGGTTTAATACTTAGTTGCAAATTCAACATTTTGGATTTTATGGCAATTCCGGATGATATGGCTACAGCTGCAGAAGGTGTCTGGTATTTTTGCTCTTAAACTCCCGTATTTGTGGTTGTGTAACGGACTAAAGGAAGCCTGGTGTCTGCAGGCAGACTGTCTTGCATTGTGACCTTGATGCATTTCCATAGTTAAATGAAGTTGGATTTGAGTCAGAGCTTTAAGGTAAGCCCAGACTGCTGGGGGAAGTGCTGTCAGTATGCTGAAGTCTGGCACTGTTCATGCTTGGGACTGACGTCTCTGGTTTTTGAACCATGGCCCAATACAAAATTGAGCTTTCAAATGTGCGTTCATTAAAGATTGCATAACAGTGTTCACAGTAGTGGCATAATTGGACCTAATAGTTTGTTTCGCCATGTTTCATGTGTTCAGAGTGTTTTCTTCAATTAATAATTATTCTGCATTATTCTTTCCCTTTGCTAAATAGTTGTGTAATATTATGGTTGAAAACAATGAAATTCTTCTCTTACTGTGATTTTCAGCCAATTAGTTCTAGGCAACGGGTTGCCTGTGAAAACTCCTGACATGTCTCATGGCCAGAAGAAATAAAAAAATAAAGCAAACTGAGGTTATTATAGAGCAAATTACAGATTTCTGCATGATGTTGCTCAGTATTGTTGCCTCTTGGCAAGCAAATATTTGGATGGCTATCCTAGAAAAACTGTTTTGTGTGTTTTTATTGACATTAAATGTTTTTAGATATAATCTGATACAGATTTAAAAGAATGCTTAAGAGGTTACAAACACAGAAATATAGGGAAAAAAAGGGGGAAGAGTAAGGTTTTTGTGCAGGTCAAAATAATAAACAAACTCATTTGGAAATGTTTATTAGATGGGTCTTCAAAGTGCTTCAATCTGCAGATTGTCAGCTTTTCACTATATGACAAAAATGTCTTTTAGATTAAAATTTTTTTCATTCTTTTTCAAAATACATATATTCATACCTACATACATTCATAAATGTTACTGACTTGGATGCCAGTGGTCAGGTTTCTTTTAGAGCAGAAAAGTATCCAGATTTCAAGAAAATGCAAAATAAAATTTAAATTGCTGCAGAATGGTTTATTAGCTCACGTCCAGGAGTGTCCCACTGTGACTCGGTGCTGATAGCAAACAGTTAATCTGTGGTATGCAATGGACCTTCAGATCTCATGGACCTTCAGAGCTCATGGAGACAGACTTGTTAATATGTGAAGTGAAACATTTCCTAGGCCAGTGTTGATTCATCCATGGCAGAGCTGCTCTGCTGTTGTTTTTTTTTTTTTTTTTTATGATGCTTTGATTAGCGATGAAGCAAATAAAATTGTATTTCAGTCCATTCATATTGAAATCTACAGGAACCATTTAAATGGACGACTGAGCTGGATGATTGGACTGGGCTATTTGTGAAGACCACCAAACTTCTAGCAGTACTCTTTCCAAACAATGCATGGCTAGTACCAAAAAAAAAAATCCAAACGATGCCTGGCCATGTATGGGCTGTTTACAACATTTATTGTTAAAAAAAAAAAAAAAAAAAAAAAAGTACAGTGCCCTCACAGTTTCCCTCATTTCTCTAGTCATATAAATAGTCCACTGTTTTTGCTTCTTTTGTTGTTAAATAGTAAGCTCCAAATAAGAATTTTTGTCGGTAAATATTGCAAGTGTTTGTACTTTACACTTTCAAACAGTGAATGCCATTTTAAAGTTGTTACAAGGTGCTGGTAGTATACAAAATAATGTTTCTGATGGTAAAATTGCCAGTTACATGTAGTAATTCCTTCGTTGACTGTCAGACCTGTCATGTTGCAGAAAGGTAGGTCACTTGAATTGGTTATTAATGGATCTATTCAAAAATAAGCATTTAGATTTTTTTTTCCACAAAAAAAAAAAATACAAGCTGCATCGTTTCTATGTGAAGCAAGTAATATTTTTATTCTTTTTAGCTGATTAATAACCTGTGATACCTAAAGCAGTAATTTCAGGATCATGCCATTATTTGCAAATTCTTCATTTTTTTCATTTCTTAAGAAAATATTAAAATTGCAGTTGGACACAGTAGGACAGGCCCATGCATCATTGAAGGAACCAGTAATTTATGATGCAGTTGGAACTCTATATTAACATTTCACGCTGTAATGATGTTTCATATCGAACAAGTTCAGGAGTGACTTTATGATTAAATAATTTGAAAATGCTAGTACAAGTTTGCATTTCTCTTCAGATTTTCAGTATGTCTTTTTTATTATTATTTTGAGGCACTCCATTAATCAAACCCACATAAGCTTTGTTAGGTCACACTCCTTACTATTTATGCAGGCATGTAGTGATCAGGCCAAACAGCGTGGGACTTTTTTGTTTGGTTGGTTTGTTTTTTTGTTGGTCATGCTTTCTGTTTTGTTGGTTGGTGGTTTTTTTGTTTGTTTGTTTTTTTCTTTTTTTTTTTTTCCCCTAAAACCTGGGAATTAGATATAAAACAAATACTGCTCTACTTTTAATCAGTTGGTGGTGGTGAGGTCGTCTTTATACTCAGGCCATCCCACTGTGACTTACACCTCACCTAGGTGTCTGTACCTTTTGAATAGTTAATGTTCATTAACTATTCACTTCCTTTGTTATGGAGCTCTCAAGGCACAGAGCTGTGTACCGAGTAAATACTGGTGGCTCCAATCCTCATTGATATTATGGGTATATCTGGTCCTTCAGAATCTGACAGATTTCTCCTGACGCTACCTCTCAGCACTGCGATCCTTTGCACGAGGAGAAGCACGCACTGAGCTGAGAGGACACGTCTGAGATTTCTAAGGGCTTCTTGGCAGAGGGGATGCTTGATCTCAGGTCTCCTAAATCTCATGCTTGAATTTAAGTCCATGTTTGGGGAAATACGTAGAATCATTCTGCATGTCCATGAGGTGCTGATGGTAATGGATGTACGCCAACAAATGTGGGGTTTGAGCACAGGAGCAACTGTAGGTGCTTTTTTCAAGTAATAGACACTTCAGTCTATACAGCCCATTAAAAATAAACTGGGGTAAAATGCATTAATGCCTTATGCACTTTTAATTAAATAGGAGTTTTATTGAGTTTGCTGGTTGCCAGCCCCCATTAATATCCCCATTTCTCGTGTGGAGATCTGTGAAATTGAATCCCTCCTGCAAAATTATACGAAGCCACCTTTCATCCTGCGACTTAGCAAAGACCTTTGGTCCTTGTTTCTCGCCTCTTTTCCTCAGCTATAGCACTTGTCAGTTTGTATTATGCATACTTGTAAATAACACAAAATGAAAAAAGATATTATCTAGGTGGAAGGTGATGGAGTTTTACAATGTGCGCTTTGAATAATCTCAAAATGGAATTGTAGTGTTAAATGTGCATATATATTCGTTATGCAAATATATACTTGTATTTATATTTTGTATTATACATATAATTATATATGTAAAGCATATATATGCCTATATATATATACATACAAATAAATAATATAACTTTGTAAGCATTTACTTTTCTAGTAATAGCTAAGGGCTGGTCCAGGAAGATATAGCAGGAGTTTTGCCACTGATACCAACAGTGTTGTTACCAGCATGCCAAGAGGATAAAATAAAAAGTAAAACTGTCCCATACCTTTCATTCCCTGAATTTACTTCATTTTACTTCAGCAGTAGAGCTGGTCATGGTCTTTGTGAAATCAAAATATCTAATGAGGAAGGAGATCCTTAAGTGAATGCTGTTGTCAAAGTCAATCCTGCAGTTGAGAATAAGGATTGGAAGGCTGCATGCACAAAATACAGCAGCTCTGACTTTATCCAGGAAGATCATCAAGACAAAAAGACCTTCAAAGCTGGTATTTTTGCATTCACAACAAACTTGTAATGCCGAGAGATGTGGTTATAATCTGAATGGAATGAAATGTGGAGCTTTAAATGGCCAGTCTCTGCCCTGTTCTCTTCTCTTTGTAAAGGTTAAATTCAGCAATCTGATAGGGATTTCTTGTGTAGAAACGAATTTCTGATGTTTTTAATCCACCTACCAGTGGTTTATTGCATAAGAAGCATGTCAGGGACCAGAAAGGGAATGTCTGGAGGGTTCAGCAATGCAGAGCCAACAGAATGGTTCCACATGCTGTGAAGAGGAGCAGGCTTCCAGCTGTTGTAACCATCATTGCAGACCAAATACCCCATCCCCAAGTCCCAAGGAAAATGTGGGTGCTGTGACACCCCAGACACAGCTGAGATGGATTTGCTGTCATTCTGAATCTGAAAGCTTTGTTCCTCTTTTATCACTGAACTGTAAAATAAAAAATATGCATTTGTAGACTGTTATCTGTGGGCCTTGCCAGAGATATGTCATCTGATTATGCATGTAGGTAGCGTTTAACATAATCTGCCCTGACACATTCATAAGATAAGACAAAAATAATATTTTATCACCATGCAGTAACAGCCCCTTATGAAACTCCCAAGTCTTAATTAGGGATTTCTCCCCAGGTCCCCACTTGTCTGATGACCACATAAATGTCTAAATTAGATAATTAATAAAGTCTATACTGCATGATAGCATACAGCAATTTAAAGCCCTAGGCAGTAAGTCCAACAGAAACATTTCCCTTTTATATTGCTCGGGATTCAGCTAAATATTTTCAGCTGGATGTTCCTCTTATGATATTGATTTCACTTTTTAACTTCTTTATAGTTTCTGTGAAGGAGTGCTATTGTCTCCACTCCCCGTAAAATCTGATAGATAAAAGGATTGAAAGGGCTGTTTATGATATTTGGCATAAATGACATTTTATATTTTCTCTCAGATTTTAAGCAGTATTTGTACTATTCTGTGTTCTGTAGTGTGCAGATTAGAATACGTACAAGATGTACTCATTCCATAGTGGGAAAATCTACCTGGTGCTTCATTTATATTCCAAATCTATTATCTCTATTTTTCTTAGCAGAAAGCCTCTTGCAAATTCAAACTGGAGCTTTCAAGTTTCTTATCCATTTCTACCACTGCAGGAATTATGTCTAATATTTAAACAAGTTTTTAGTGAGACTAACACTGAAAGGTAATATCTTAGTCTCTTAGTAGTACAAAGTCATATTTTCATTTTTTTCCCTTGATTGTTCTTTCAACCTAAGTATCTGTATTCGCCTTTTTCCAAGTAATTACTAAAGATAAAACAGTCCACAAAAGCAAGTTTTTAGAATATTAGAACAATAACTGCAATGCCAAAATCTGTACAATTTATAAAAGCAATGGGCTGGTGTATACTGAGCATTCTCAGAATTTATTAGTGTAATTTATTGCCAGGAGCTGAAAGTTTGATTAAAATGTAATAGATTTAGGTAGGCAAGATGGCCAGCCTTCAGCCTGAGTGGCATTAAGTTAGACTTTCAAAGAAGAACACATTCTTGTAGTTTCTGAACCATTGTTTTGAAGCCATTTCAGACAGCGTGTACAAAAATGACAATTACATGTGGCATGCATACACAGCTTGTTCATGTTGGCGCCTGCAATGATTTCGAATATAAGTACTGATGCCCCAACAGCATAAAACTGCTCATAAATACAGCATCTCTTTGGTGATGAAGGGACTCCAGGACTGAACTTGGGATTAACAGCTGTGGGCAAACACAGCTGTGAATTCCCAAAGCCAAACAGGAAAGCACTATAGGACTGTGTTCACTGCCTAATGCACCCTTGTACAACTCATGTCTCCTAAATGAAGAGATTCAAAAAATAACTTGAAAGTCCTCGCAGGTCCAGCCAGGAACAAGGTGGATCATACATGTGGGAAAGGATTTTAGATTAATTTTCCAGTACAAGGCAGCTGGATAAGTGGGACCACAGTTTCGGAATGCAGAGGTGCTGAGGATCTGCTCTGTGATCATGAATCTACTGGTAGTCAAAAACTTGCCAGAGAAATTTTGGACCAATGTAAATATATTTTCAACTGAAAATGTGTAATTGGATGTTTAAAACATGTAAATGAAATATTTCAAAATTTGTGAAATAATATGTTAACTAATTCATGTATTTGATTTAGAATTTATTTATTTATTGAGATTTCAAGTTTTCCCTTGCTTGGGACAGCTTATTACTTTAATATGTGAAAAGCCTTGTATGGGTGGAGAATAATTTCTAGGATCACCTAACAGTTATCTCTTAGATCATTTGATTTATGCAAATTCTTGATTTCTTTTTAAATATTTTTAGTTGCATGGGAAATAAGTAACTGTCAGAAGAATCATATTACTTCTGAATCTGCAGCTGACCTTGTTTGTAACACTCTAATTAGGACATTTTGGATTAGCTTCCACTTCTTGTTATGTTTCCATCTAGCTACTTTGAGGGACTTAGAAATGATTTTATAATATAAATAACTCATATAAAGGTAATTGAGTGTTGTCATTTCCTCTAAAATTGAAAAGGGTTCCTTCTTCTGTTAAAAGTTTACTTATTTTTCATCTCTTCTATTCATTGTTATCAGATTTTCTGGTATAAAACTGATTTACCTGTGATATTTCTTTCTCTCCTGAGAAATTCACATCTGTCTCTAGCATCTGTCTCTAACTTCATTTAAAAACAGTGGGGGAGGAACATTAATTTTATGGATATATTTGTATCAGTGTATTTCCATCAATAAATCATCTGTTATTTTCGAGGAGAACCTGAAACCTCTACCTATCAATATTTTCAGAAGCAGAGCTGATGCACAGCAGCTAAAAATAATCTCATGGAGCAAAAATGAAAAATATTGAGGAGTCAATGTTGTGAGTTAACACTAGCATCTTCTGAATAGTTCTACCTGAAAACAACCAAAGAATCAGCAAAGCATTGGTTTGTTTCAGGAAAATTTATAGCAGTAATCAGTTCCTGTACAGCTTTGATACCCTTTCAGCTTGTGACTCTTGATTTAAATCACTTTTCTGGGAAGACAGTGTATAAGCTGGCACCCTGCATACAAACACAGCCCACGGAAGGAGCAAATCCTCTCCACAGAAGTTCCACCTCTTTTCTAAAGGCAATTAGCTCAGCAGAACAACTCCATAGGCATAAGGATCAGGTTTCAGAGTGAGGAAATGTTTTAGGGTCCTTTGGTCTGATCAAACATGCCCAGTCTCAGATGTCAAATTGTGTCTGGGACCAGAAGGGGTCATGGAACACGAGTGACAGTTCAGTGCTCCATCCTTTCTCCACATCTTTCCTTTGTTTTCTAGCACATACCAGTGGTAGCGAAGAGAAAAGGAGAAAGCTGCTTCACCCACTGAGGCTGAATAAATTGCTGCTTCTTTAGAATAGGAGGCAAGTCCTGTGATTCCTGAACTCAAGTCTCTCCGTTCTTGGGATAGCACAGTTTTTTCCACTGATCCATACCCAGGATGTATTGCACCAGCCACGACTGAGAGGCAATGTGTATAGTTGCTTGGGGCAAGAGATTGCACGGGTGTCAAAATGTCAGAATAGTTCCTTTCTCTGCTGTATTTACACTTCTCCTGGGACTGAGGATAGACAAAGTTGCAAGCTTGCATTCTCCTTCCAAATTTACGTTCTATTTTTACAGTGCACATTTTCTGGAGGGTGAGAGGGGGTAAATATACATGTTGATATGTACTCCAGAAGGCACATATTATTTGTGTGTGTGTGTGTGTGTGTGTGTGTGTGTGTGTGTGTAAATTGATACAAAGTAAGGCATGTTTTAAGAATAATGTTAGTTGTTTGAGAATAATAGCAAGTGTTAATTAAAACCAGTTTGTTTCTCTGGTATTACTGGGTGTGTACTTCAGGTTTAAACACCCATAATCTTGGAGAAGACAATACTAATAACTAAAAAGGGACAAAGTAAGCCAGATAAAGCTTTTAAAAAATTAGAATTGTTTTCTGTAATCCTCCATTTTAGAAGCTGCATGCCTGCGCTCAATCTTTGGATTTCTTTAATCATCTGGATTGGCCTGTTCTTCCTCCTGATTTATCCAGTGCCACAGAAGGATTAAACCAGCATAATGGACACTTGTTAAGTGTCTACATCAGTCTAATCAGCTTGACAGTGCTCTGGTTTATTCCTCCCTGTAAATGCGGTATCATAAAGATGCTGTACTGTATATAGCACCACTTAGTGGCAGAAAGTCTACTTCAGATGCTCCTGAAATCTAATCTGAGGAATTTTGTTCTGAGTCAAAACAAAACAAAACAGCGTGTCCCTTTTTCCTCCTCTCTGACTTTTTACATTCAGAGCCTCAGATTTCAAAATGCTGCTGGGAGTCTCTCTCCAGCACAGCTGCACTTTGGCTCTGAGCAAACAGTCACAGCCCCACTCCCATTCCTTTTCTTCTGTCCCCTGTGTATGTGTTCCCGATTCGGCTGTGCCCAGGAAGGCGGACAGGTATCCTTTGCCTGTGTTAGCGGCTGACAGGAACAGTAAACCTTATGTTGTATGTCTTGTGTAAACAAAAAGGTGCTACCCTAACTGCTATTATACTCGGTTCTGAATACAATGCACAGAACAGAAAATAGGAAAATACCACAAAGAAGATATATGCCTGCATTCAGTAGCCAGAGCATATCAAAACAATAAAGACAAGTAGTTTTCTTCGCAGGAGATTGGGGTCAGGGATGTTTCTCATGTGAGACTTACAGCAATTTGTTTACTGTGCTGAATGTTAATAATGTTAGCATGAACTTTCTAACTTTTAGGATACAAATAAAATCAATCAGTATTTAGGAGTAAAGGAGTCTATAATAACCGATAATGCCTGGAACATTAAAACAGACTGATGCCAGTATTTTCAACAAAATGCACCGAACCTTTCCAAGGTTCCATTGTGCTGTCACGCTGCAAAACCTGCTCTGGTGAGAGGAACTGGGACATAATCAAGAAACGCGAGGTAAAATTTACCGTTTATTTCCAAGACACATACTGCACAGGCAATAGTAGGGTTCAAACTTCCCGTTTAAGTTTACTGTCTCTTGTTCTGTAACACTAATTTTGTTTTGCTGAGTGTTTCCTTACAGTACTTATAGAAATGGCTCTTTTCAAACCATAGATTCACATGTTATGTTTATAAGGAAATTGGAAAATGGTAGTGGTAGAGATGGCAAATTCCATTCGTTTTGTAAAATTCATCACAAGCTTCTGCCGTTTCTTTCAAAAGTCCTATCAGGTGTCGTATTTCTGATCATGTGCATCAGTTATTCCAATACAGTATCGAGAAACAATTTTTTCAATCAGTTATGTATCCAAAATACATATGCAATCGCACATCTGAGTTGTGTGTACAATTACTGAGAATCCATGCGTGCATTGGGTAATTTCTCACATAAATGCACTTAATTAGTCATCTGTGCATGAGTTTTCCTATTTGCATACATACTTACGGCAATTTTGCATGCAAATTAAGCACTTTATATATATATATGTAAAAGTTTGACTCTCGTCATGTTTACTAAACAGTAGCTTATGTTAGATCTGGAATAAAATAATTGACTTGTCTGACAGCGTACAATACAATGTGGTAGCTTTCATATGGATTATCATAGCATCTGCATCCTGCTGAGGTTTCACAGCAAGGTTACTGTGTTTATCTCTCATGAAAGACTTAAGGATCAGCTGTGTAAATGACCATTCTGTCAAAATATCCAGGTAGCTAAAGTACAGGTTCCTGATTCAGCCTGTAACTCGTACCAGGTAGAATTTGTGTTTGTTGTTAAAACATTGTAATAAAAATGTCCCATCTAAATCCCATGCTTCTTCCTAGGCTGAAAAATCTGTTACATGATTTTGCCATCTCCTATCGATGGATTAGCACAACCACAAAAACTGAAGAAATGTCATTTACAATAAGCTTTGTTACGCCACAAGCCTGGCGCCTGTGGCTCACAATGGAAGATGGTGCAGGGACCTGCCCAGCATTTCTGTCTCACAGAGACCAAGAGCACACACTCGTCCACTGCCTCTCAGTTACTCTTTGGCAGGGGGTTCCCTGGTCTTGGATGTGCCGATATTTTTAGTGCCTACACGTGTCCTAGACAAAGTTAGAGCCTGGCTTGAAAGCATGTGTGTAACTGGTGATGTGAGACCTCGGGATCCACTCACGAGTGCTAACAGGAAAATCACAGATTATCTTGTTAGACGAATGCATGAGCTTGAAGAAATAATCTTTAGAGTTCAGACATTTCTAGACATTGGCAAACACGGCAGTTATCCTGTAGACAGAACTCTTTGGGCTCATGCAAGAACCGCACCAACATCCAGAAATAGAAAGTATCGGTTGAACAGTGAGGTGATAACTGGCAGTGGTAGTTAGCAAAAATTTAACCCGCGTGAGTCTACACTTCCTTTCTGTGTGTGTGGGTGGAGGACTTTTTGTTTTTATTATTCTTGGCTCACAGTCAGTCCATATCATTCATTTGACAATGCATACAGAATTCCTAAGTAGTTCCCTTCCTTGCATCTCTCAGCTTTATTTAACGTAGGCATGTTATGTTATTAGTAGAACTCCTCCACTCCATATTATTACCCTCATTTATAGATAAGGCAGGGATTCAGATGTTCACAGAAATTGCATACACATCTTGAACTTGACTGAAGTTGTACAATGACAAACTATACATTTCTCACTACCTTTTTAATTGGGAATATGCTGAATCTCTTTCAGCGTGTGATATTTTGCCCTAAAGTAATCTCTTACACATCTCTTCCTCTCTTTCTCCTGTTTCCAGATTTCCTCATATTTACAGTTCTACTATCCATGGCCATTTGCTGTCAAAGCCATCTTCTGCAAAGTGCTTTGTCTTCCAGGTGTTTCTTGACCAGAAATGCTGACAGCTCCAGAAAATGACTTCTTTTTTAAAAGGTAACCGGCTTTCTCTGAGGAGCTCTGCCTCAGCATTTAGCATGCACACACACACTATTTAGAGTATCTACTGAGGTGCTAAAACTGTTGGATATATTCAGGAGGAGAAATATTTGGGAGGCATACAAACAAGCTGGGAGCCACAAAAGGTAGAGTGCTCAGAATGTAACTTCTATTTATGCTTTTATGCTTTACCAATCTGTGCAGAAGAAAACTTTTTTTTTTTTTTTCCTGATAAAGAAGAAAAACACACATTGTCAATAATATAAGAAAGCCTGATCTGGACCCTGTGTTTTTGCTAAATAAAAGCATGTTTCTTTACCAATATTGCTGCTTGTACCAGTGTAATTTACTTTCAGATCTGGACTGGAATAAATTGTATTAATATGAACACTTCAATGTCAATAGAGCCATGTCCTCCAGAAGTGGGGGGTGAGAGGAAAGGGAAAGAAATGGTGAAGTGATGAAAATTGCTGCTATAAACAACAAAACCAGAAAATCTGTGAGTCTGGAAAATCCTCATTCTCCTTCAGCAGTCCCGATAAGAACCCGGGGACATAAAGTTAAATTACATTCATATTCATTTGGAAATTTTTGTGTGCAAAGAGTAGAAATTAGAGAACTGTAGGGCTTCAGAGGTTAAATCCTGCCCACTTCCTCTGGTATCTTGTTGAATTTGTAAGTGAGAACATGACCAGGGGCAGGACTTGTTAGATAAAGTGTCCCCTCCTCAGCTGCTGACGAGGGTGCATGGAGAGGATGGAAAGGAAATCACTTGTTTTATTTCAATGATATTCTTCTCAGATTGCTGTTATAATGTAAAGGTTACTGTGAATGCAACCATTTCAGATGATGACTACTTTAGGTAACTCTTTGTTTCTGAGGTGACAGCGCAATCATGCTTAAACACACGCTTGTATGAAGAGCACCTTAAAATCAGTAAGTTCTTCAAGGCTGCTTGGGAAATTGGGAAACTGTGGAAACTGTGGTCCTCCACCCACTTGTGAAGTGGCACCATGGATATCAATCTTTTTTTTTTATTATTTATTTATTTTCTCTCTAAATCTGGTGGGGTTTCATTGTTTCTGTGAATAAGAGGCATTGCATCACAGAGCAGCCTGGGAAGTCGTGTGCTGTGTTAGGCATCCCTTGTGATTTTCTGTGTCTGAGGCACACAGGTTGTCTCTGAAGTTGTTAGCAAGGGCATCTTGACATAAACAAGCACCCATTGTATCTCCTGAGAATAATCAAAATTCTGCTTGTTTTTTGTTTGTTAGTTTGTTTTGTTTCTGGTTTTTAATACCACTGCTTTAAACTGCAGTTCAATGCATTGACAGAAATCTTAAACTGCTCAGGCTACTGTTGCCTTATTCTTTAGTTTTTGCAAGAATACAATAAAAAAAAAAGTAGTAGAAATGTTACTGTTCTGCAGAGGTCAATTGGGTTTTACAGTACTAACGTAAGAATGACATTAGTTTAAGGTGTGTTACTTCACCTATGGTGAAACATATAGAATTGGGATCTCTAAATTGATTTTAATATAGCCATTGCTGGCAAGCTGCCATCAATGCCTGCACAGTTCAGTGAGGAGACCACAGCATGCCTCGTAATTGGAGGTCAGACTGCACTAACGTTGGCCTCCCTTGGTCACTGTAATTAACTGAGCAGGAAGGTTTTGTATAGGGCCTCTGAAGTCGTATTTTCCTCATTGCCATTCGCATTACCAACTCAGAAGGAGAATCAATAGGAGCCACAACATACTGATGAGAAGGTAGTGTTAAAGAGAGAAAGTTCAAATTCCTTGGCATCACAGCACATCTGGCAGGACTGAAAATGTGACTTCAAAAGATCTGTTTAACCAGAAAGATAGCTGCATTGTTCTCGCCATCCCTGCACACAGGTAGCACATGCAGGGAAGTATAGAATCAGCTTAGTTAATGAATATTCCGTCCTTGTTCTGTGCTCCTTTTTCCTATGTATTCTTTCTTCAATTCATTTTATCCTCTGTGACTCATCATTTTGTCTTTAGAATTGTACTAGAGCCAGATCATAAGAAATCAGGATCGTGAGCTGTGCCCAACCATTTGCGTAGTTCCACCAATTTGCTGTTGCTTTGAAGAATTACATAAAGGTACTAAAGTCTGGTTTTTACTGTTAGTTATTTTCCCTCTGTGGCTATGCTCTTCCTGCTCAGGAGCTTATTTGTTTCCTGTGTTGGCTTCTGTCTAGGCCTGGTAGGTACTTACATCTCTTCCTGATAAATAATTTCTCTACAGCTTTGTCTTATCTTTAACTTCACTCTTCAGTTTCATCCTGTCCCATCTGCCCTGTACATTCTAAAAAGATCCCACATGTGGAGTAAATCTGAAGGCATTTCTCATTCACTCTGGTTTTGAACTGCTGGCACAAATTCATAATTTGCCATTATCAATCCAGAAGCATCATTGTTTCTCAGGTTGTGTATATATGCACTCCTTTGTTATTGCTTTTGACACAAACCAAAAGTAGTAATAATGATTCTCTGACTCTCTAGTAAAATAGCTATCTCCTATTTAAGAAGCAAGAATCATCAGATCACAGAGAAGATACCTGAAGTGTGGTCTACGCAATGTATGTTTCATTTCTCCTTGTTTGTCAGATTTTTTAATAAAAACACTTATTATCCTTAGCATCTAGGCCATAAGTATTTAGTTGAGTCCAGTGTAACATTTACTTAACAGAGAACTGAACAGGTTAAGCCAGAGAACTGAACAGGTTAAGCCAGCAGGAGTATTTCCCAAATAAGAATTTGAGATATCAGCCCTAAGCTAGAAAGGGAAAAGTCTCCTGAGACTTTGTTTTCTCACTTCCTGTCCATTTAATTTGTTATTCCCATGCTTTCATGTATTTGATAGCTGCTTGACAATTTTATTGTGTGTTGTACTGTCCCTCAGTGATCACACCTTCCTCTCTCGTTCTCTACCCATGGAAACACAGCTCACATCTGATACTCATCTCCTCTACTAACAGTTCTATTGTCCCCTTGATATGTACGTGCAACTCCCACTGCTGTCAATAGGAATTACGTATGTGCATCAAGGAGAGAAAAATCCCTTGTGTACTCTGTTCTCCTCATTATCTTGGCACAGTCACTTCTGTAGATGTCTCATCTATGAGCCTTTTATTCTCTTGAGCGTTGTGTAGTATAGCAAGTTGGCTCTTAGGATCAGCAGTTTTGCTCTTGAGGTGTTTAGCAAGTTGATTTAATGTGCACGTATACACTCTTAAATGTCTTCATCCAGCTAAATCCACATATTGTAGCACTTGTATGTTAGATGGGAGAGCTTCCCGTTTCCTTTTTATGCAAGAATAGCAATTGATAACCAGTCTCCCAACAGACTCAAAGTGAAGTAAGAATCTGAAGCTAACCCTCTCAAATAACGCATGTTCAGCCCCAGCTCAGACCTGTACTCTTAAATGCAGTAACTTGTGAAAGTTCAGTAGCTACAAAAATGTAAATGGCATATTTTAATTTTCCTTAAAGACCTACAGGAGGGCATTTTTTGAACACTTCACGTTAATAGCTTCCAAACGAGGAGATGATTGAGAAAGTAGTTAATCAGTTAGCAAAACTATATTTCCTTCCAGAACTTAGTCGGTGTTGAGGGTTGATGGAAGAAGGTAGAATGAAAACCACCACACGTGTAAACCAGTAATTTTCACTGGCTGACCACTGGACTTGTACTCTCCTTTTTGAATTATCTGATTTTTCTGGAAACACCTCACTTTGTGAAACTACCTTTGGTCTCACGTAGGTCAGTGTTAATGAAGATGCAATTGGAAAACATACCCAGAAAGAATAACTCACTCCATTTGCAGACCTTCCCCACGAACAGAATTAGTAACTACAGCTTAGGAAAGAAGGATGGCAAACTAGTTTGGGGAAAAAAAAAAAAAAAAAAAAAAAGGAAAAAAAAATCAATTTGCCGTCAGATTAAGAATCAACTGTAAACATGTTGAAGAATTCTATTTTTTTTTTTCACTACTGCTCTGCCTTTTCTTCACAATCTGTTGTGGTGTCAGACTTATTTTGACAATACTTGTAGAACTTGTCATATTAACAAAGTTATCAAAGAGAGTGAGCACATGCATAGCAACAGCTGTAGTCCAGCAAGAGTCAAAATAACTGGCCATAGGTATGCAGAAGGAAATATTCACGCTTTAGTTGCACAAAGCCAAAATATCCCCAGAAGTCTCCAGAGTACTTGTAGTTCTATTTACATAGCATGAGCAGCTGCCCTTCAGCCTAGTACAATCTCCTCTGAACTTTGGAATTTAGGATAAAAATAAAAGGAACAAATTTAGATTATTGTATTTATATATAAGGATTTGTTTTTGCTATCACAGTGTCAACTGATTATTTTTGATTTTGTTAGTGTTTGATAAAAAAAAAAAAAAAGGGCTATACGCTAAATTCCATACAATGATGGGATTTATTTGATGTTATATAACGTACTCAGAAATTCTTGTTTAAAAACTAAACAAACCCTATAATCCTCCAAGACTGTAAATTGGTGGGGTAGGAACAGTCTTTTCATTATACGTGCCTACAGAGCTTACTACAGTTCATTGCTAACATCTCTAGGTGTTAACACAATGCTATTAAATCTACTCAATAGCAAAAGATGCAGTCAGTGGATTTATGTGTCTCATTCCTTAGAAAATGTGTGAATCTAACAGAATAGTTTAATGGCTAGATTTTTCAGCCGTGATGTCTGATTTTGCACGTACATCAGATAGTATGCATCTATTTATGCAAATCGATGTTGGATTTATATGCTCAAAATATACATGCCTGAGAACGCTTATTTGCGGAGTTGAGTTGCATTCAGAAAGGGAAAAGATCATATTTGGATGCCAGGCTCAGGCTGGATGGGAATAACGGGAGCCATACTTAGCACTTGAAATCGCTGCTTTCCCTTTCCAGAGTACTGCGCAAACCCAAACTGACTGGAGTGTTGCTTTCCGGCCTGCTTTGATCTGCCTGTACTTTTACAGCAGGAACCCTCTCGTTTAGTGGAGTTAGCTTTACTCCCTACTGATGTGAACGTGGACAGGGCCTGACACGCCTGTTTCCCTTGAGGTGAAGGACTGGGTCATTTAAACTGCCGAGGAGCCAGTTCCTTTTTCTCCTTTCCCCTTTTCCTGCCCAAAGCTGGACTGAGGCGAGGGCAGCGCCCGAAGGCCGGAGTCCCACTGTGAGGGGCTGCCTGCGGCTGAAATTTGCCACAGGCCTCTGCAGCGAAGGGGCTGCGTTTCCTCAGGGCAGGCCACATTTCCTCAGATATTTGTGCTTTTTTCTGAGTACGCTAGCTTTTCTTCTCTTCATGTATTAGCTTTCCTCACTGACACACTGGTTTCTCCTGTGGATGCGCTTCTCCCCCCGCACACAGCCTTCTCACGGCGTAGGCTGGGCTTTCCTCACAGAATCCACTCATCTTTCCCCTGTGTGATCTGTCCTTACAGATATATGAGTTTTTCACCTGGATGCGTTAGGTTTTTCCCCACTGGCTGCCTTTCCCCTGAGTACTTTACTTTTTTCCCCTGAAGATTCTACTTTTTCCTCAGCGGATACATTTTTTTCCCACTGGTACACTAGTTTATCCCTCACCAGACACATCTTTCCCTCAGAAATGTTGTTATTTTGCCTAAATACTCTAGCTTTTCCGTCAGTTTTTCCCCGAGCTTCGTTGGCCGTTGTCCCTGCATGCTCACAGAGCTCCACAAAACGTGGGCAGGTCCAGGACCTGGGCCTGGACCTGGACCTGGACCTGGACCAGGACCAGAACCAGAACCAGAACCAGAACCAGAACCAGAACCAGAACCAGAACCAGCGCCGCCACTACCACAGCCGCCTCCTCACCCCGCCATGCGGCGGGGCGGTGCCTGCCGCTTTAAGGCGGCGCGTGCCCGCGGGGCCGGGGGGCGGGGCCTGGCGGCGGTGGCAGCGGCGGCGCGCAGCGAGCGCTTCACCTGCAGCCCGGAGCGGGCGCTCAGCGGCGGCGGCGGCGGCAGGAGCGGGGCGCGATCGCGCCGAGCCGAGTGGAGCCGAGTGGAGCCGAGCCGCTGTCCCCGGCACCGCGCGGCACGGGGCGGCCAGCCGCACCGCCACAGCCCGGCGGGCGGGCGCCGCCGGGGCGATGAGGACCGGCTCGCGGCTGCTGCTGGTGCTGCTCGTCTGGGGCTCGGCGGCGGTAAGTGGGGCGCCCAGGGGAGGTTTTGGGGTGACCGGCGCTCCCCGCGCCCCCCTCCGAGCTGCCGCCCCCCGCCCTCAGCATCCGCAGTAACTTCGGGCTCGGGGCCGCCGGGAGGGGAGCGGCGTCTCGGCAGCTTGCCCGGGCTCTCCCTTCCCTTTTACCCATGCATTCATTATTATTTTTTAAAAATATCTTGTTCGCAATGATTATTTTCAGCGCCATCGCTCGCCCGAAGCCCGTTACCTCCGCGGTGCTGGCGGAACTTGCCCCCCGCGCTGCGCGGCGCCGCCTGAACTTGCGGGGAGCGAGCATCCGCGCCGCCCGCCCCGCGCCGCCGCCAACTTTTATTTTCCTGCGCCCCTCGACGCCCCCAGGGGGCCTGAAGCGTGCGACGGGCTGAAAAGTTTGTTGGATTTTCTTTATTTATTTTTTTGCGTTTTTTTTTTTTCCCTCCCCCTGGTAAGGGGCTGGCCGCGGAGCATCGCCGAGCGCCTGCCCGCGGAGTCACGGTGCGAACGGGGCCGCTGCTCCGCGCCGTGCATGGGCTGGCGGCAAGGACAAGAGCCCCTGATTTTCCTGCTTAAATCCCCCAGCGCCAAGTTGGGTCGGCGACGTCCCGAGCCTGAGCCCTGGGGAGGGGCTGGGTGCGCAGGAACGGCCCCGATGCGCTCCCAGCCAGCGAGCGCGGTTACAGCAACGGGCTGATGATCTCCGATCCGGAGCCCGCTATCTTCAGGCAGCCCCTTTGAAACGTTTCCTAATTGCAGCGTCTTGCCAGCGACGGTCAGACCCCCAGAGCCGCTGCTTTCTTGCACTTCCCATGCAGTAGCTGGCATCCGTCTCCCGGGCGTGATTTTTTAGCAGAGTCCGTTGGCTTGCGTTCTGCTTACTAAGCTCGTCCGAAAGGACGCTCCGCTTCCTCCCTCCTGGCTCCGTAACGCGGCGATGTCTGTGCCCGAGAGTGCGTCGGCAGCCTGGGGGATGCGGGTGGGCGCCCGGAGTTGCACTTTATCGGGGAAGTGGCTTTCCTGGTCCTTGGGCTTCATCCTGCCCTGCTGGGAGCGGAGGCGTCCGGGTCACAGCCGGCATCGCGAAGCGACGCTCTGGCTAGCCCAGCTGACAGCCCAGCACCGCTAGAAATCTCTCGCCACCGGCACTTGTGCCTAAATCACCTGGCCCGGATCGCCAGCTGATGTGCTTCCAGGGAGCTGGGAGAGCAAGGTCTGGACCCTCCTTGCTGAGGTGGGTGTCCCCATCCCCAGGAGCCTGGACCGCTGCGGCCAGGCGAGCCTGTCCCCGTGGCAGGGGCTGACTCCTGACTGCGCGGTATAAAGTCAGAACTGAGCAGCTGAGCACAGCGCCTGGACCCCGGCAGGTTGTGCGAGGGGCTGCGCTAATTGCTAGGTTTTAATTGGGCTCCCCTTCATCCGCCCCTGCAGCCTGGGCAAGCGTAGAGCCTGGGGGGGTCACAGGGCAGCAGCTGGCAGAAGCTCGGACCACCGCAGGGGAAGCGAGGGGGCTTTAGGAGGCTGCGAGCTGCAGAGGCTGCTGCGAGCTGGGGGTGCTTCTCCTCCTTCAGGCCGGGGCCTTGCCCAGTTTCTCAATAGCAAAACTCGGGTGATTTGGGTGTTGCAACATAAGGCCTTTGCGTGGCTCCAGTGTGAGCGCTGCTTGCGTTGATGAATTGCTGCTCTTTGTTTCCTCCCCTCTTCTGACAGTGCCCAGTATCCCAGCCTTCCTACAAACAATGATTTCTATTGTACTCAGGCAACTATTTTCTGGCCCATTTTATTTTTGCAGCTACAGTATGGATCCAGTCCAACAGATAGGCACTTTAGCATAAATGGTTTCTACTTGCACACTGCTTTACTGTTCAGGTTTGCCCATGCCTAAACACCTAGTCATTGGTCACAAAACATTGTGCCAAACCACAAAAGTCATGGTGTGTGCTTTTCTTGCTTTGATTTTGCAGGCACGCGATGGGGATCTTACAGTTAGACCCACATGCAAGCCTGGCTTTTCAGAAGAAGACTACACAGCATTTGTCTCCCAAAGTATCATGGAAGGGCAGAAGCTACTGAAAGGTAAGTGCAATAAAATGCTTAATGGGTGCCGCAATAACTGTGTTTCGGGGAGGTGAAAGGAGACTTAAAGATGCTGTGTTTGATGGTGAAATTGTCTGCAGAATTATGTTTGTAGGAGGATGAAACACTAAGTGGTTTACCTGAGCACAGTTTTGAATACAGATGAATCATTCAAAGTCCACGTGCTGTCTGCTTCAGGTGGATGTTTGCCTATAGTATGCGAGGTCATCGCTTCACTTTTAAGTCTCGCACTCCCACCCTGTCTGAAGGGACTCTACATTTGATATTTGAGAAAGTATTTTTATGTATGAAATTCAGAGATCCTTAAATTATCTCTGCTTTGAAATGCATGATAAAGCAGACGTTGTTGTTGGAAATGTGGTAAACAAGCCTACAGACATTCTGTTCACAAATGTGGCATTCATTTTCATTACTGCCCCACTGACAACATGAAAACACAGGCAAAAAGAAACTACCAATTAGCTTTATAGTAATTGCAGGATTATAACCACTTTTGTGATTGTAAACTCTGAGACGTCTTCGTAATCCAAATAACAATAGATTATCCTGTGTATTGATCTGTCTCTCTTTCAAGTCAAAAATAATTAAACTTTGTATTTGCATGATGCAGAAAATTGTGGTTTTACTCTGAAGCAAATTTTTGAAGAGCAAAATTCCCCCCCTCCATGCCCCCCCCTAAAGTTAAATCACTAACCACTAGTGGATGCTACAGCAGTTCTGAAAACGTAGTACACTGCAGGAATTGAGGAGCACAACAGGTTTTGGTACTCTACACAAGGGGTTATAAACCCTTTGCTACTTTCTCCTGAGTACATTTACTCACATGCATATTCCTCTGCCAGAAAGCTGGGATTTCTGTCTTCCTCCAGAGCAAACACCTGCTCTGTGACTTTGATTTTCTAGGGAGAGGGGGAGTTGTGTTCTTTCTGGCTTCAGAAGAATCCAGGACTGGACGCTTTTTCTCTACATGAGTTGGCAATCAGTTCTATTTCTAAGCCTGATTGTCTTTGTTTTGCTGTTTAGGAATTCTCTTGACTGGCCTGGCATCAGTTAGGAGATGTTTGGGAGTTTAGTTTTAGTTTGAAAGCTAATCAGCTAGGGACTGGATGTAGACAAACCTAAGAATATAACAAAATATTAAAATATTTGAAACCTAGTACCAATTGTTTACATATTTAGTAGCAATTTTCCCCAAACTTATAAATCATATGGCCTTCCAGGTCAGTTTGTAAACTGAGTATATTTCACACATTTTAACTTTGAAAATCATTTGATATACAGAGTCCTTCAAAGACTTGAAAATCATGTCATTAATACATGGCTGAAGCAGTATTTTTTTGTGGTTACTGGATACATTGTGCTTCA
This sequence comes from Oxyura jamaicensis, assembly GCF_011077185.1. Lineage (NCBI taxonomy): Eukaryota > Metazoa > Chordata > Aves > Anseriformes > Anatidae > Oxyura > Oxyura jamaicensis. The sequence goes on from NC_048912.1 coordinate 11,814,399, forward strand.
TGTTTATGTAGCTGTGCAATAGGTATGGAGCAGAAGGTCTGTTCAGAGGAGCTAGCTAGCAATGACAGCAAAGTGACTGTCATTTCATTTCAGTTGCAAGTGATTATCTTTAAATATGAAATTATATTTAGATAGGCTGTCAAGTTGATTTGAATGAAAGTATATATTTAATGAATGCTAATTTTATCCTTGGGGTCCAGTTGTAGTTTGCCATTAGTCATTCATTTAGGGCTGAACTGGCCCTCAAAATATTATGTATGCACACGCCACTTGGAGGACTCATGTCCTGATAACATTGTCACTAGTTACGTGATTTGTGAGAATTTTGTCAACTGAAGGAGAAAGAAAAAAGTGCAAATGCTGTGTTTGCTAATAAGTAAGCTATCATCTTTACACCTTCTAATCAGCAGTCAAATACATGCTGCTATTTATCATAGGAAACAAATATATCTAATTAACTTGTACAATAATGGGGGAAAAAATCTGCTGCATAAAAATTTTTCGTGCTTGTGTTGTTCTTTATATATACTCTAGCACGTAAAATTGGTAGTTTTCCAGTTTAGGTTTAATTTTACTTCCTAACACTTGATATGTCTGAAGCATAAAATGTTTATCTCTTTCTTCCATCTGGGTGAAGTATTGTACAATAGATCAGACCAAAAATGGGTTCAGATTGCTTACATTAACATGTTTGATAGATTGACATATGTACTGTTTCACACCATCTTACCACGCAAAGCTCTGCTGCCAGCTACCACCATCTTATTCATCAGCATTCAGTAATTCATCTTCAGGCCAAATGGGACTGTTTGCCTGGAGGAAAAAAAAAGTAGGTAGGGATTTACCTGTCAGTGATTTCATGGGTTTGGGGAAAAAGTGTGTGCATGGTTCAAATTGTTTTCAGGGGATTCCAGCAAACACAAAATCTGTATGCGGCGTAAGTCTCACTTTGTCCTTCGGAAAGAGGTATGGGGAGTCCTGGGACAGTTTATACTGCCCAAGGATTTGTTCATCAGAAATTATGTAGGATGTAGCCCTCAGCACAACGATCAGCCTCAGCCAGTGTCAAGAAGTTTAGATACTACATGGCTTGGGGATAAACTGTGTGGCAATAAAGCAAGCATTTCCCTTTTAAGCTTTATAATATCCAGCTCCTAAATGTATGCAGTGTTATGAATGTATCAAAATAAAAGTGTGTAAAGTATTCTAGGTTTGAATCAAGTTTAAACAGATAATGACTGCTTGTAATTGACTTATTCCAATGGAAATAGCTTAGCCTTAATTTGACAACAAGAGCTTTTACAGAGTCATTGTTTTATTATAAGTATGCCATAAGCTATTAACTACTACTTTGTGGTTCATCTTATTTGCCTGAGTCAGCTCTCTAACATCCTCAAAACATACAGATTCTAGCAGGAGCTATTTGTTACACAGTAATTAACTTGTTTATGATAAATGGATGGAAGAAATGTCATGGCATTTTGTTTTATGTATAAATGAAAAGCATTTGCATTCTAAAAATTTCATGTTAATTAGACTTAAAATAGTTTTCCCCAATAGGGCCACAAATGCCACATAATACACATCACTGCCAAACATTGTAGCCTGATGATGGGGTATTAGCTAAGACAATCTGTGAAGTCTGTACCTTCCTCTGAAATGCCATTTCCTAATAAAAGTTAGTGGGGTATAATCAGTTGATTTTTGTCTTTTTTTTTTTTTTTTTTTTTTTTTTTTTTTGAAGGATAATAAACTTAGAGTAATCACTGATGCATGATAATGTTTAAAAGGTTGGTTGACTGTTTTCTTCCTTAGCCTTAGGTAAAATCTCAAAGCTGCTGTATGACAGAGGACAATTACAGCGTGGGTATCTTTTTCTCTTTGTTAATTATTAATGTTAACTTAAAGTGGTGAGAACATAGGTCCCGAGGGGGAAGGGGAGGAGCGAAGACATGCAGTACTGCACTGAAGACAGTTCAGGACTGACTCAGGGGATCTGAAGTCAGAGTTGATGCTCAGGTGAATGGGAATGGTGACCAGGTGGCCTCATAGGGAAAGAAAAATAAGGAGTAGGATTCTGAAACTGCTATGCAGCATGATCTAAGGGGATTGACACTCTTGGTGCAGGATTGATGCCCTTTTCTTTTTTTTTTTTTTTAAGATTTTTAAATATTATAATTCAAAAAATAACACTTTTAAAACTAGAAGTTCAAGTTTTATTGGCATTGGTGAGACCATGGCAACTAACAGTGGGTGTAATGACATCACTAAGTTAACTGCATTATTTTTACAGCCTAGTACCGTCACAATTATCCCCGGTCACCTTCCAGAAATACGGCTAAACAACATTACTAGCGTGCGTGTCATAGCTTCCCCTACAGCCAAGAAGACAACGTAAGCAGTTGAGACATACGGCCCCTTTTTTTGTTTTTCTTTGCATCTCTTCATCTGCAGTGATTCATGTTTCTGTTGCCCATCCTAAATAGTGCCTATACAGAACAACTTTGCTTGTGTAGGCAGCTACGTTTGGGTAAAAGCGCGTGGAAGCACAGTTTATTTTCATACAGGAAGATGAATAAACTGTGCCAGCATGTGCTGCTTTAAGCAAGTGTGTGAAACCAAAGGTAGCCAAACTTCAGGCAAATGTATAAAAACATAATTGTTTCTACACAAGGGTTTTCAGTGACATACCACTTGGTTAAAAACAAATAAATATATATATTTTACTGAAATACATGTGTTTTTTCATATGAATTCAGCATGGAAGCCTTTTGTTCTCCCCATGTAGGCTTCAAAACCTCCACTTTGTTCAGCCCTTATCACCTCCAACAGTAAAACTTAGGAAGGCTGTGAATGCTGTTTAGGAAGTATAGAACAGCTAGACCCAACACCCCAGTCTTCATTTGATGGTCTAAAAGCAAACCTTCAGTTAAAAAGGGGGGTGTGGGAATAGCGGTGGAATCTGAACAAACCTTTGCAAGCTGTGTTTGAGGCTGGTTGCTAGTGATTCATTTAGCAGTAGCTGCAGGGATATATGCTGTACCTCCTTTTGGAGGTAAATGTACTGCATTCGTGTGGTTAAGATGATACTGGAAACAGAGTGTGTCCTGTGGAGTACATTAGTGAAATGTACCAACAGATCTACTTGAACATAATCATGCAGCCACGAAATACTACTGCATGTGTGAAGTCTGAGCCCTGCAGAAAGAATGATACAGGTAGGTGTCCTAGGAGGGATGCTGATACTTGCTGATACTTGAGCAAAATTCCCTGAAGGAAGGAGTATATCTCTGTGATAACAAATGCTAACCTAGCAAGTGCCCAAAAATACACCGGGGGTATCGACAGGGAGCGTGCATCTGCAGTACTGCATGGCTCCAACACGTGAATTCGCTAACGAGGATGTTTGCCCTTTTTTATATGCATGGTTTCCCACTTTTCTTGGATGTAGAATCCAAAAAATAGATAGGTACCTGACTGTGGTTAATTTTGGTAGGAGCTTGGCTCCTAAAGGCCTTTGGAGTGCGGCTGGGAGGATGCCCCGTGCTGGTGGCCGCGGTGCCCCACTGGTTGGCGGGTGCTCTGTTATGTCTCTGTTTTCAGAGTGCCCTTCGGTGTTGTGTGGACATTTTTACGGAGCACGAGCTGTGAGGGCTGTTGGGTTTTTGTGCCGGTGTTCGGGAGGGCTTGGAACACCGTGAGGAGTCACTTGGTCTGTGCTGCAGTGCGGAGGTTTGGCTGCGCCCTGCTGCCATATCCAGTGCCTTCTGTGAGCTGCTCCGAGTTTAAAAGGGAGGCTTTTCCATTCATGTTTTCTTTATTTTCTGGTCTGTGATTCTGCATGAAAAGTAGTTACTGAAGTTATCATACACATAATTAGCTTCACAGTTTCATAATAAAATCTGAAAGCAGGCGTAAGTCCACCGGGAACCCGGGCCTCTTTCCCTAACCTTTCTTCATTCCCTTCTTGGAGGAAAAAGGCAGAGAGACACCAGCTTTCTGCGCTAAGCTCGTACGTGCTCGAGTGAAGCTGCTTCTCTGAAACCCTTCTCCCATTCCACAGGACAACTTCTTTTTAACGCAGTTTCTCTTGATGGGCGTGTAGCAAACCAAAATCACAACTTCAGTCGTTACTTTCAGGGGAGACCCCGGAAAGAGCTGCTGTGGACTGGGGAGCTGCTGATGCATATTCATTTGTAACATTATTCTTCAGATCTAACTTCTGACGCAAAAATATGATGTTTAAGTTGACATTTTTATCTAAATAAAATGCCAGTTAATGAGACCAGAGTAGTCAATAACACTCTGTAGAGTTAATCCCCTTACGCTGTTTAATAACTGTATATATTGCTTTCTAGTTCAGAGCTTTGAACCAAATTCCTCAAACCCAAGTAAAATTACTTTTTTCTGCATTCTGGGAAGGCAACTGATTTTTATCTGAATAAATCTGCTTCTCCAAAAACAGTCTCAGAGCTTCTTTTTTATTTTTTCCTTTTTTTTTTTTCTCTTTTTTTTTTCTTTTTGTTTTTTGGTGGGGGGGGGGATGTTTGTCTGAAGGACTGAGCTGCTTCAAATTAGGCACTCTGAACAAACATATTAAGGAAGAAAATGAAACAACAATTTCTAATGAATAATTTATTTATTTATTATGCTTAGGCTGTTAGGAAATAAGCCATGCCTGGAATGGTATAAATTTGTTGTTTATTGTGAAATACCTATTGTTTCGAAGTCCAAACCAATAAGGTGAGGTCTCTTAAGGTTAAAAAAATGTTAATTTCAAAGTCACTTCTGTGTTCAGAAGCTGACTGCTGCTGACAGAGCTTGTGAGCTCTGATCTCACTGAGCAGATGCTGGAAGCATTCTGGAAATTCTGTTTTTTTGCATGTGGTAAATGCAAATTATTTATTCTAGCAATGAAATATTTTCTTGCTTAATTTTCGTTGACCTAATGCCAGTTCTCATAGCCTAATTTCATTGATATTTATGTGCAAGCCTCTTTCTGCCTTAATTTTCTCTCTGAAAATGAGCATAATATTTTTCTAGAGGTAGCTTATTTCATTGCAAACTAAAGATTGTGAAGTATTTAGTTCTACAGCAGCTTGGGCCATGTGCATAGCCCACAGAATATTGTAGTAATTTAGATAGTACTTAAGTGTCTCATTTACCGGCTAGGAAGAGATTTAAAGTACAGAGGATAGGATTTCATTAGAAATTTACTTTTTAATATTTTTTCATATCATAGAATGAATTTGAATAATAAAGGGAAAGAAGGATGTTTCTCTTCAATCTGAGGCTACAGGTATATGCAGAATAGTGCATTTTTATTATTATTATTTAATTTATTTTTAACACAAATGGTAATAGTAAGAACAAAGGCCAGAAAGCAATGACTGAAAAATGAAGACCAGTATTTGTGTTTTGGAACCATAGTTTGGAATGGTTTGACAAGGAAACTCAGAGCCTTTACCAGTGACCAGAGACTTTCACCAAGCGCCTGCAATAGGAATTTATGCTGGCTGGACTCAAACTGTACCTGATTTTAGTGTATGTAAACCTTTTATGCACGACCTGAAGGATTTGAAGACCATTCTGTTTCACATTCTATTTTCCTTTTTGTCATTAAGTGACCCCCCAGACTTTGCTTTTTCAGGTTAAGATCAGAAGTGTCATGGGCCAGCTGTACCACCAGATGTTTTTCTTATGGATGAGATTACAGTGAGATTTGGGTTTGATATTTTGTTTAAATATTTATTTTTTAATATTTCTGCAAGGAGAGGCTGAGTGAGATGGGATTGTTTAGCATGGAGAAGAGAAATCTTGGGAAGATTTCATATAATCTCATATTTCATATAATTTCATATAAATACCTCATGGCATGGTGTAAGGACGACAGAGCTGGGTTCTTCTTGGTGGTACACAGAGAAAGGGCAGAAGGAAATAGGGGCAAACTGAAAATCAGGAATTTCCATTTAAACAGGAGGGAAAAAAAATGGTTTAAGGGTCATCAAATACTGGAACAGGTTAATTGGAGAGGCTGTGCAGTCTCCATGCTTGGAGATGTGCAGAATCCAGCTGGATAGACTCCTGCAACCTGCTCCAGCTGACCCTCTGCTGAGCAGGATGTGGGACCAGGTGCTCTCCAGAGGTGCTTCCAGCCTCAGCATGCCTTGGTTCCATGAAACACTTCACAGGTGAGTATATGAAAAGTTAGAGTGGTGAACTGAGCTTTTCTGCAAATATAGATCAGGTAGCTTTAAAGAAAAACATTGCAACAGTCTGCAAAAAATGATTCGTACAGGGAAATGGTGTTTCTGTTACTTCTTGGAAGCCTAACTTCTAAAGAGAGAATAATTGAAACACCAGGGACCACTATTCTGCGATTTGCTTCCATTAATGTCCAGACTTAACTCAGGCATAGTTTGTCTCCTGGCATAAGGAAATGTTACACTTAAATTCAAAAAGCCCTTGATTTCCTCTTTATTTTTAGTAGAATAAAAGGAGAACATATGGAGTTTCTGTTTTCCCAAAATATTTGTCATTAGTACTGGCTGCTTCGCTTCTTTCAGCAGAATCTTTCCCAAGTGAGTTTTCCTGCAACATAAAAAATAGTTGGGTTGAACAAGATTTCTTTTTTGCCACAGGCTTTGTGATTTATCTTGCTTATATTCATTGTCCCTAATTTATTTATTAATTTTGAATTGTAATTGCACAGAGGGAGAGCGAAGGAGCAAATGTTCTGGCATATGGACTGCACTGTCATTGGAAATGGAGACTTTCAGCCGCTCTTGCTGCCCTGTGCCTGGTGACCCCAGGCTCCAGATTCTCTTTTTGCCAGCCTGTTTAGATTCCTGCTTTCTGCTCCCTTCCAATACAAAATTTTCATTATTTTTGCTTTGCCCTCACTACTTCCCTGCCACCGTTCCTCACCAGTTGCCAGCATTTTGTAATAGAGAGCCAGTGGCAGTAATTCAGCACTCTGCTAGTTACGCTGCTGCTCAGAGGGTCACATATACTACAGCCTATTAACATTAGCATAGTAATAGCAGCCAGTATGTGGAACGCACAGTGGGAATGTTGGAAGCTTCTCCAAGGACCCTGAAGATATGTATGGGCCACCCATGAAGCAGAAAAAAAATGCCCTTTCTGCTTTGAAATGAGCCAATCTGTGCGTTTCATTGATACCCGGAAGCACTGCAATCATTAAGGCTATTACTATGCCTATTATAAATCACAATTTCGTAGCAGTTCATAGATTAGTCACAAAAATTACTTTTAGTCTAATATTTTGTTATACTGAGTTTTCTACTAGCAATTTCAATCCTTATTAAACAAAATTGTCTTTAAAATAATAATGAATATAGCAATTATCCAAAGATAAATTGTCAGGATTACAAAAATTGTTCCAGAGAAAGCTGTGTATCAGCTCCTCCTGTCAGTTCATGTCTAGAGAATCATAAAAGGCATGTCAGTGAAATAAACATTTTTTTACTCACCATTTAGCAGGAAAAACATGTTGGGATTCTTGGTATATGAAGTTAAAACATCAGCAAATGAGCTTGTGAGGTTCTTAGAAAATAAAGAAATGGATGCACTTCAATAAGTGCAAATTAGGACTAATTTAAAGCATAACATTTAATAACCTCTTTGTTCCCAGTGTGATCAAAGCAGTTAATAGATGACCCTGAATAAATTAGCCCTGAGTGGCTGAGAACTACCTGCCGTGTAGTTTTGTCTGGCCACAGAGCTTCCTCAGAATGTCTCACTGATTTCACTGAGAGCTGTCTGTGATGCTACCTGAGCCTGCTTATGCTAGTTGCTGTCTGTCCTGGGGTGTTTCGTGGGCTCAGAGAAAAATAAGGCCAGAAGAGTTCATGAGGAAGTCTTGTGAAGCACGCTGCTACCTCAAGGCATGGGCAGCTCCTTTGCAATCGGGTGGTCCTCAGCGTGGCCTCGAAGGTCTGCTCTTAGGGACTCCAGCCACTACACTGTGTTGCTTCCTTCTCTTTCCTTCACATTTAGACTGAAGGTCTCTTAATGCGATTTAAACCCATTGTGATTTGTCATATTCATCATAGAACAGTTGTTGTTTTTTGTTCGGTGGTGGTTTTTTTTTTCAACACACTTAAAAATGTTTTCTTCTCAGCTTCTGTAGGCTGACCCATTTACTTGTTCCATTTCACATGTCGTGCCTGGGCTCCCCCCTCTGAGCCCTCATCTTTGCTGCTAGCACGATGCCACCAGTAGATCCAACTGTGCCAGCCAAGCCTTGCAATGCTGACCAGACAAGGACTATTACTTCACCTGTTATGCAGGCAATATTCCAGTTGATTTATCTTACATGATGATTTTTTTTAACAGTATGGCACTGTTGACTCATGTTCAGCTTGTGATCCAGTATAACCTCCCACATCATTTTTTGAAGAACTGCTGCCTACCCAGTTATTTTCTGTGTGCACAGTTGATTAATCCTCCTGAATTGGGTTACCTTGCTGCTCTTCCATTGAATTGCATCTTTTTTTTTTTCTTTTTTTTAATCAGTCTGATCTCTGACTTTAGGATTGTTTTCAATTCTAATCTTGATCTCCAACAGAGCTGCAGTTACACCCTGTTTTCATATCACTCATGGATGCAACTAACGTAAGCTGCATTCCTTTATCTGCTCTGTTAATAAAAGCAGTGAGCAAAACCAGTTCCAAACAGACTGTTGCAGAGCGCATGTGATAGAGCCTTCTGCTTTGGCCATGAACCATTGAAACTTGTGTTCTGGGTATAGTTATTGAATTTACTAAAATTACAGTATTGGTTTGTAATCTGAGCCCTTTATGTCTTGAAGTTGTTTGTTTGTGATCTGTAGGAACACAGCTAAGTCTAAACGACTCAGTTTGTCAGTAATTCTAGCATTTGTAACATGAGAGTTACAAAAACTGGGATCTTTGAATTTCCTACATCTAGAAACATCCCAGATTAAAAGCCTAGTATAGATTCATGCAAGTTAAATACCATGCTGTTGCTGTGGGAGGGGAAGGAGTGCTTCAGTTCTCATTCCAGTATTGGACACGCTCCATTTACAGTTTGTTTTCTTAAATGCCCCGACCCAGCTGATGGCCAGCACCAGAGGTCTGGCTGTGGCTACAAGACATGTCCCCCAGGTGGGCTCCCCCAGAGTTCCCACGAGGTCTGCTCAGATAAGGACAATTTGATTGAAGGGGATGTTACTAATCCCAATGTGAGTTGAAAGAACGGGATTAAATTAAGGCCAGAGGAGTAAATTGAAGTGTTATTCCTATACAAAGAGTGTGGATTCTTATGGTATCGTCTGTGTTCTTACTGTACTGAGGGTTGAGGATTTGCAGTGCCCCATTTCCACTCCTGTGATTTATGTCTGATCTTGTGATGAGATGAGGGCAAGGTGTTTGCTCTGCGCAGAACTAGTTAGATACTGCGCTGTTTCTATCGTAACTGCATTATTCATTAAGCTTGTTAGAAGGCCCAGCCCACACTTAAATATTATACCATTTAGTATCTTTAATTTTGCCTGTTTTTTTGCTCATACTTCTGCTTTTGTGTGGTACTTTTTTTTGTTGTTGGTGGTTTTTTTTTGTTTTGTTTTGTTTTGTTTTGTTTTTTAGTAACTAGAAAGAGCTGGGTGCATGCAGATCTGCACAAACTCCCTCTGCTGATAAGATCTGCGTCTGAAGGATCTCACTTCAGGGGGAAGGAAAGAGAATAGGGCTAGTGAATTTCAAGATGGACAATTATTTATCTAGTATTTCACCCCAGTGAAAGCATTTCCTTGGGGAATCAGAAAAAGTCATCATATCAGGTCCTGCATGCCTTGCTGCTTGTCTTTCAGGAGGCTAATTATCAGTGGCTGGTTGCAAACAGAAGGTTTACAAAATTACACATGAAAGGCAACTGTTTTGCTCAGCTCCAGCAGCTTTTTGTGTGTGTGTGTGTGCCTCAATTATTGAGGTGCATTATTCTTTCATTTCTTTCTCTTTTTTGAAGACTTTTTCACTTGATTCTATGCCCCCCCTTTTTTTTTTCCTTTTTGATCTTCTGTAGAAGATAAAGAAATGTGGGTAAGTGACGTTGAGAAATGTCTTTTTGATGTTGGTTTTATTTTTCTTTTCTGGGGAGAAAAGGAACAGCTTGGGGATGAAGAAAGCTATGTGTACAGTTCTTTGGACAAAAGAGAAACCATAGGTCATGGTAAGAGTTCATGTGATGCAATCTTCAAGGATGACAACCGTTGAAAATATTTGGATTGCGCCCAAGGATTTCCTGATACCATGTTCAAAATACAACATGAAACCATCATCAGGAGAAGTTTAGTGATCTCTGGATCACGAAAGCTCTACACATTTGTTCAGATAACTGGACAGTAGATTGATTATCTCTGTGTAAAGTTTACTGAGAGAGATTTTTGTTGTTTGCCTGGAGTCTGAAACATAAGAGAAATTGAAAGTTAAAGGACTGGTTGCTGTACCCGATAATAAGCAAGCTGTGCCAGTCATACAGTGTGGTTTTACCATGCTGATTAGAAACCATGAAGAAGGACTGTATGGGGCAGTTAGACACGTTGGGTTTTGTTGCAGACATAAAAGAGAGGTTTAATCCTGAACAGATCACTGAATACCCATTGCCTGAGTCTGTGCAGGAGTTTCTGTGAGTGCAGAATTAACTGCAGTGTTTTATTAAAGCTTGATGCAGGCAATGCATTTTACTAGAATAATTTTTCTTTGCATTTTCAATAAAACAAAGTTTTATTTTCCCTTTCTACTGTGAAATCAGACATAATGTTGGTTGTATCCTGTTAAAAAGCAGCAGAATTGAGCAGTAGTGGCACAGCTGGTTTTACCTTAATAAGAACATAGCGATTTTCATTGCCTTGGGAGGCATGATGACGAAGCAAAGTTCTGTTAATTCAGCAGTAGCATCCTTTTGGCAAAGCAATTGTAAGGGGGGGAATTAAGCATCTGGGGAGTGGGGTAGCATCTTAATTAAATATATATATATATTTTTAAAAAGATGTTGGGGTGAGACATGCAGAGAAGAGGTGTGCAATGCTGAGTGCAGGGGACCTGGGTGCTCTACAGACCTGATGGGCCATGGTTCCTGTTGTGCCTGGACAGCTCAGGAAACAGAGGGTGTTACCGAGATGTAAAGAGAAGACAAGATTGCTACCACAGTTTATCAACCATCGAGGTGATTTTTCAACTTTTCAGCTGCACTAGCATCTCTTGTGAATGTTTTCTGATAGCAGTATGTGTCTACACCTCCAAATGTGCAGGGAATCCACACACCAAGAACCTACTATTCTAGGGGAAGCTGTCCTAAAAAATAAATGCGTAAAATAAATCTAAAGGTTATATACCCAAATCAGTAATTCATGCTCAAAAACCATTAGTATGTGATCAGTGTCATTTAAGTACATCACTATCTAGTAAATAGCTTGGGAAGTATAAAATAGAATAATTCTAAAGTTGGAGAAACCTTTGAAGAATACTTTTAAATAGGACTCACTGGAAGCAGGAGATTTAATTCAGAGGTGAATACTGAAAAACTTATGGTGGAATGAAGCTTAATTTCTTGAATGTAGACGAATTTTGGTTTAAGCTCTTTAGTTTAAACAATTAGCTTTTGAACCACTTTTTTAAGTTCTTGTGTAACACATCGGTCAAACTGCACCAGTAAGCAGTCTTCTGTTTGTTTTTTTTTTTTTTGTTTGTTATTTTTTTACAAGCCTAATCTGAAGTGTTTTTAAGTCTCAGCTGGCTTTGGAGTGGGTCATTGTGCTACAGAAATAGTGTGAAGAGCAACTGCATGTCATTTTTCACATGGCCCTGCCTGAAGGATCTGTTCACTTTCGGTCGTAAAACATACATCTGTTACCCATCGAAGGATCTCATGTACCAGAACGATTCTCACTTGCCTTCTGTTCTTTACCCGTCATGGTCACCTGTGATTCTACTGAGGAAATAAATTTGATATGTGCGCATTTCTGAGGCTCTCTTGGGTAAAGAGCTTTTTTTTTGTTTTATTATGGAACTTCCTTTGATAGCTGAGTAGATAAACAACAGAAACTGCTCTGAGTTCACTGAGACATTATGTAGTAGTTATGAGTTTATTTAGAAATCGGAGCAAACCAAACTTTGACCCAGTTGGCTTGTTTCCTGACAAGCAATACCCCCTGGTTTTTCCAGTCATGTGTTTTTTCCTAATCCCAATGGCAATCACTTCTTTGGCACTTACAGTAAGGAGAAAAAAAATAAAATGAAGTAGTACATGGCATTTGTTTTGGCATTAGTTGTGACTGATAAATAGGGATAATATCTGTACTGGTAGCTTTTTGTGGTATATAATCAGATCAAATGAACAAAGTTTTCATTCCTTGGCTTTTTTGTTGTTGTTGTTGTTGTTCATTTGTTTTGCCATTGTTATATTTATGTAGGTCCAAAGAGGAAAAATACGTTCATGTATATTGCATAAATTCAGATCTATACATCAGTATGTCTTGCGAATTTTAATTTAGCCACAGTTCTTTTTAAACTTTAAATAAATAAATAAATAAATAAAGGCTTATTGCCTCTCCCTGAGCTTTACAAAACTTTTTCCTTCCTGAATCTCGGTCTGTTGAAGACTCATAGTACTGCCAAGTCTACATTGTTCTTTTAATTAAAAGACAAAAAAAGAAGTGAAACTTCCAGTGGATGTAAATCCTTATAATCCCGAAATGATGTAAATCAGTGCAACTCCTGAAGTCATTGGAACTATTCTGACTTACATCTACCGAAAATCTGGCACATAATATTCCTGCTGGTCTTTTCTTTTACCCAATAGTTGCTCTACGCCGAGTTGGCACTACAAACAAAGCTTTCTCTTACTAAGTGATAGAGGGTGGCATGGCTTCCAGCACTGCTGATTCAGCACAGCAGAGGCCATTTTCCTCATTTCTTTGTGAGCTAGATTAAATTACTCTGCAGGCTGGACTGGAGCCACAGGCCATGGTTTTACAGTCTTATAACATGGTATCCCAGCCCATGGCATCTGAGTGGTCTGGCTGCGTGCAAAGCTCTTCTGCTTCACTGCGAAGCATTTTTCAATTCATCTGTGTCTTTACAAGGCTAATGCCAGCAGTGTTGAAAATATTTTGATTTTCTGGTTGATACAAAATAAAATAAGGTTCCATTAATTGAATGAAGGGATATCATGAGGATCAGGTTAGTATAAAAACTCCACTGTATTTGTTTGTCATGGCAACGTTTCTTTAGATTTGCCTTACAGAACTACAGGAAAATAAATAAAGACTGTAGTTTTTTAATGAATATAACACAGTGAGTTATCCTGTCTGAGTTTGGGGGGTTGTGCCATGAGATCTGTTTGAGTGGTTTGCCAAAATTTTGGGACCTGGAAATCCTTTTTATTTTCTTATTTTTTGTGTGTCTGTATAGGGACATTTCTTGTCTGTTCTGAATGGGGTTGGAAATGAACCAAGGGGGTGAGGCAGTGGGATGCACTTTGTGGGATGCATCTTTTTCACATCCTTGAGGGCTGAGATGTGGTATGTCTGTGACTGCAGCACGTGGATAGAGAAATAAAGAGTGTTTTCTGCTCAATGATGAGTGCTGGCTTCGTGTATTCAAAAAGTATACATATTCTGCTGTGCTCTCTGGTTGAGCTACATGATTGCAGCTCATAGCAAAATTGGTCTGGCTTTCTTTAGTGGAACATGGATGTTGCTTTGATTTACCCTCGCTCCTCCAATGTTCACGATCAATCCAAAAAGGATTTTGTTCTGGTGAATGGAGAAAGCAACACTGTTAATGAGGGGATAAAAGGTCAAACAGATCAAAAAGTAAAAGCCAGCCTGCTTCCAATGTAAGGAACAGTTTAAGTCGATGCTGTCTAATCCAGATGTTCAAATGAAGCTGAGACCAGGCTTAAAGAATTTTCACAATAGGTTTAGAAGTTTCACTCCATCTCTTCTCCCAAGCCTGAGTATCTAATCACATTGTTGGCTGACTTTATGAGCTTGCAGTGTATCCAAAAGACAGGCACCGCATACATGTGGTTATCTCTGAGTTTCCTTACTGCTTTTCAGTGTTATCTATGTCATTTAAACAAACCAAACCCTCCTGGTTTTAACACAAAGATAGATGTCTTTTTACAATTAAAAATTATTATCCAGTCAGAATTTTTCATTACAATAATTTCCTAAGTATGGCACAGAAATAAGGTTCTTGTTGCCAGTTTCAATTCCAAAACAAAAATGGACAGATCAGGAAAGTTGTTTCAGTTATTTCTGTTTTCTGAGACCTAGCTCCAGTCTCACAATATCAGGTAGTGTAGCTGAGCAAAGGGTTTATCTATTGATTTCTGAGTGTATTGTGCTGTTAATCTAAAACTTCTTTCCCCAGTGGAATTTCTATTCAGAAGACTCTAGCCAAGTTCAAGAAAGTTATTTGATTTTGGAAGTTTGAAAGAATAATAATAAAAGAAGGATTGATGCAGTTGGATTTTCATGAGCTTAGTCCTCTAGTAAAATATAAAGACTCCAGCCTCCTGCACGTATCCTTGACAGTTTAGTTCATTATTTAGGAGCAAAGCAGAGTACAGAGATCACTGAAGTTTTACTGTATGAGAATTTCCAATTACGAAACATTTTTAGAGGAAAGTTTCAAGCTTTGGTGATGTAACAAATTATTTTTTTTAAAAAAAAGGGTTAGTACAGCTTTTCCTAAATTCATGCCTTGTTTCTTAATAAGTAGACCTTTTCTGCTAACTTTTAAACTATTAAAATTCAGTGCTAGAAATGTCTTAATATAATTTCCTAATAAGAGAGATGTGGTAAGGAAATTGTACTGTATATACAGAGGGGCTTTGCCCCTCCTACATCTGACATTCTTTAAGTACTTATGGAAACCAAATGTTTTACAGGAGCAACAGCAGGAGAGTAGATGGTGTAAAAGAAATGGATGAGATGTAATTGGTAGCAAAATGAGGCATTTTTGTGTTTTGGGGATACAATCCTGCCTTGCTGAAGTTGGTTGTCTGGTCTCATAATAGGATTATCCTGTTTCATTGGGATGTTGTCAAATTAAATCAAGGAAAGGGGACTTGTGTCTGAAAGAGCTTCTTTGGGAACATTCGTGCTCTGGAGTACAAGAGTTTGTTAGAGATGACAATTATTACTTCTTCAGCTTTGGAAGTGTACTTGTCTGCTGCTCTTTATGCAAAAAATGCAGCTCTTTGGAGGTGTCCGATTAACCTGAGGCACGATCTTGTTGCATACCCAGATGGATGTTAAGAGTGTGAAGAACTACTTGGATATGTGTTAATGTTGTATTAATGATACAGTTGGTTTTTGTTGGTAGCATTTACAGTTTCTTCAGCCCTCATGGTGAGTAACCCAGCAGAATTTATTCCTGAATAGTTCAATTTGCTTAAATGGGCTGATTTTCTTAAGTAGGTAGGAATTACATTTTATTTTATGCTTCAGATTTACTTTAGATGAAAGCCCAAAGCCAGGTTGGACTTGCTTTTCTTTTCAAACTCCTATTTCAGTGCTGGGTGAATTGGACACAGAGGATTTGGCCTGGTCAGCTGTTAAGAGTAAATGAATTTAGCGGAGGTAGGGTAAAAAAACCTCTCACGTTTAAAACTGTGCTAAAGATCCAAGTTTTTGAACCAGATAGAAAACAGTGATTTATTATTATTATTATTTTTAATCCCCCATGTAGAAATAAGTGCTCTACAATATCTGAAACATCCACCAGTATCATTTCACTGCTGAGAATTGGGTAACTGTGTAAAATTATATTGACCTGAGGGGATTGAAATATAGAAGTAGCCATACGCTTAACCGTGCAGGAATCAAACTGTTTTACTGATAGCATTTTATTGATTCATCTTCTCTCAGTGTTACACGTAGCCTGAAGCTTTGCAAAAGGACCTGGCGATGTTTTTGTATTGTGGACATTGCAATATTGCAGCTCTTCATAGGTATTGAAATTTTATATATGGACTGAGAGTTCTCATAATTACTGAGATATGTAACGACTGAGACTGCAGATGGGTCTTCCAGAGGTTTCATTTCCAGCTAGATAGCTGGTAATTCCTCTCTTCTGTTTAAGGATCTGCTGTCCTGCCCTTTCTCTGCAGCTATTGAGGTTTGTCCCTGTGGAAAGTGGAACCGTAGCTTGGATTAATGAAGATGCGTAAATGATTGAAATTGCCTTAACAAGGCAGCACTTCATATACAGTAGCAATGAAAACGTTTCTTGCTGTTTGCAAGGGATACTTTGTCTTTTTCAGAAAGGAACCGTGGTTTCCAGCAGTATTATAAAAATAATAATAACAAAAAAAAAATCCTTCTTATGACAAGGCTTTAAGAAAATGAATGGCTTAAGAAACCACAATGGCAGATTGTGAATTTAACCTGCATGTGTTAACTAATTAAATTCTTTTGAAAGAGCTAATTTCATGTATTTTATTTAATGAAGGCTTACTTAAAATTTTAATGATGTGGGTCTTTTCTCTTCAGTCGAATGCCATATTGACTCATGGCATATTTTTACACAGGCTTCATTCTGCCATGAACAACAGTAGTTGAAAATGTGAGCGCTTGATAAATTATCATTAAATTAGCATATTGTAGTTGCAGATTTCTGTTAGGGTAGTTCAGTGTGATATGAATTGATCGCATTATACTTGCTGTTTTTTAAAGGTACAGCACTACTATTGATTACACTTTATCTCAAGTGTTTCATCAGCCTGCTGACAGGCTTGTTCTCCACACAATTTTAGAAAGTACAAGCCTTTGTGCATTTCTTTGCTGCAAATTTCCTGCGTGTGCATGTCCTTTTCCACTGTAAATGCTCGGAAAGAGGCTGAGCTGCTCCGTATTTGTGCTGCACCCTCGTTCACAGCTGCTCTGCTCCATCGTGGGGCTCTGGGTGCCTTTGCAGGGTCCTCCTGGGCTGGTCTGTGACGCCTCCTGATGCTGAGGGCAAAATCAGTTCTGTGAAGGTTTTCTGCATGTGCATGTGGAACTGGGGGCTCACCAGAGCAGTTGGTGTAACTGTCTGTAGTTGTGATGTGTGGCACAAATGGTATTGGAAAAGTGAGAGCTTACGTCTTGGAGAGTCAATGCTCTCAGATGTTTTTCCCCATTAACTTGAATAGTGGATTTCTTTTGTAAATCTTGGAAGATGCAGACCTATTTCAATACTAAATGTATTGGAAAAGGATTGCTGTCAAGGCTTGTCCATCTAATTAAATTCCCTTATTAGCACTGGGAAGCAGTGTTCCAAAGATGACATTAGATGAATAATCTTCCCAGCTTCTGTAGGTTAAAATCATATGGCTTTTAATCAAATACAAAACTAAAATTATATGGCCTTTAATCAAAAGCAGAAACTAGAAGTCCAACAACAAAACGCTGAAGTGTTGCTCTAATCACCCGTTTTGTGTGATCTGTGGTAATTCAATATTGCTTAAATACAAATTGGTATTTCAGCTGTCTGTGAAATGTTTTCAGACTTCAGTTACCTCAAGTGCTCGATGCTGTGAGGGCTCTGTCACCTTGTGCTTCGGGCTGATGGCATGCCGGTGCTCACGTCTTTTGCACACTAATAAAGTTTGTCATGATTCATGTTGACGTGCTTAGCCACACGTACGAAACTTTTTGTCATAAAGTACTACAATCCACTGGGTTTGTCTGCAGTCCATCTTGGTGATTATTGTCCCTTCAGTCCTTACTGGCAAAGGGACTAAGAGGAGTATGACAGAAAACCAAAATACTCAAATTTGAGTAAGAGCCCTGATGTTGTTTTTGAACAGGTGGGGGACTTAACCATGGGAGGAAGCTACCAAGTGAAATCAAATACACTTTGACCCTTGAGCTTTGCAAATCGGGTTTGAATGACTGCCAGCAGATGTGCGTTACCTAAATATAAGCTACAGACCCTGTGGGACCTGAGAGGCCGGTGAGAGGATGAAGGGGTGCTGCTGCCCTTCTACTTCAAGAGCGCCCTGAGCCTTCCACATGGGAGGCCAAGGTTGTTGTGGAAGCTGAAAGCTCACTTCCTTGTATAAATGAAAGAGAAAACTCAATGTGGCAGCAGAAAGGTGCATATTTGTTTGGGGCTGGTAATGGAGAGTATCATCATAATACTGAGCAAAAGACTTCTAAAATTTGTTGGAAGTTTCAAAAAAGCAAATGCATGTGTTAATTAGACTAGTTGCCTGTCACTTTACTCACTAATTTAAACAACAACAACAAAAAAACTGAGTGAACTCAAAGCATGGTAGAATATATTTCCTAAGTCTCCGTGATCAAAGTTTACAGAAGGAGGAAGAAGAATAGTTATGAATACTGCTCATAACTATTTCCTCAAATGCAGATTTGAGATATGTTTTCGATTGTAGTATGAGGACTTTTTTGTAAAATCTAGTTGATGATGAAGTGCTGATGAATATCGTTCAGTCATCCTGATCACTTTCAGATGTACATTGTGATGACATTGAGGTCATACAGAAAGAAAAGTCTTCAAACAAATGATGAAACATATTGTTAATGTTTATGTGTCTACACATATTGACTAATACTGGTTCACTGTGTCCTTGTCTTCCTCTGTATCTACCTCGTTATCTTTAATTAAACTGCAAATAATCTTTGAAGTGGAGATTCTAGTTTTCCTGACCTGTGTTTATAAAGCATCAGCGTAGTGGGATTCTGGCCATGTGGAGAGTCTCACAGTTTATATCTTGAAATGAGTGATTAAGAAAAACAAACAGGAGATGTATTTGGGTAACTGTTCAGTCTCCTGCTCAGCCATTGTGTCAGAGCAGGTTGATAAGAAAATCTGTCCAGAATTTATTTATTTATTTTTATAGGACTGCCGTTTGTTTGTTTTGAACGGACTGTGAGGCAGGAGAAGGAAGACAGCTGCTAGCTTTGACTAATTACGAGGGTTCTTCAAGGATGAATGGATGTAAATGGGAGAAAATAATAAAAGAGCTACGGCAGTGTGTGCGTTTGGAGGCAGGTGGGAGGTGGTAGTGGTGCCTGCGGCCACCAGGCTGGGAGGGACAGCCGGAGCTGGCTGTGTGATGCTGCGGGAAGCCAGCCCGGCTGGTGCCGTAGCAGTGAAAGTTTCCAGTGGTCTCGTTTTGCAGTCTTGAAGGAGGATAGAAAATGCCAAGGAAACAGAAAGAAGCCTGCCATAATCATGACACAAGATAACTGGGAAATAATAGAGTACAGTGCAAGAGCTCATGTGCTGTCAGCCACTGATGTACATCTTACTCCATTCACAGCTTCATAATTTGCAGTGAAAATCTTTAGTCAGAAACCAACTGATTTCTTTGTTTCTTTTCATTCTGCTCCTTCTAGATAAGGGAATGAAAGGATTACTTCATAGAGACGTAATTCAAATGTCGATATTGTGGCTCATTACAGAAAGCAGCACAGCCTCCTTAAAAGAGCGAAGCATCAAAATGATACCCCATCTGATCACCAATCTAGCCGTACTCTTAGCAAACTCAGAAAGCCCATTAGCCTGGAGGATTCACTACTATGCACATTCCTCGCGTGTGTTTGCCTGTAGCTGATTTATTCTGAATTACAGCTCCCAAATTGGGTGTGCTGTTTCTGTGAGGATTACTTTGAAGTAGCTTTTAATTTATGTCCTTGAGTCCACTTCTACTGCTCTACTGCTGTGTCCATGGTCACTTCCAGTTTTTAGGTAAGTAGACGAAGGAAGAAGAGGAGGAAGTGGGTCTACTATCCTTATTTATTTATTTATTTATTTATTAATCTGTGAAGAATAAAGAGAACATCTAAAAGTTGGCCACTTGTATTGGACTGCCCCAAAGTAGATTTGTAGAACTGACTTTTGAAATTCTTGTCTTCATTAAAGGATTTAGTTAAATATCTTTCAAATTTCTTTGTTTGTTTTTTCCTTCTTCCCTTTTTTGCTCAGTTAGATGAATACTTGGTAGTGAAGTGTGTGCACTTCTGCTCAAAGGCATGCCTAAAACCAGAGACCAAAAGAAAGAAAAATAATCTAGGAGAATTCAGTTAAGTGTCCGCTGGGTTTCAGTGGTAGTTTACATTATGATGTTAAGTTCTTTTCAGCAGTTGAGTTGCTGCGACCTTAAAGGAAACTCTTGCAGACTGAGCTTTCTCTATTTCTGGGAGAAGAAATTGTGTATTTTGGGTGTGCATGCTTTTCTACCATATATGGTTCCCACTGAATTTGGACGTTAGGGGCAGTGGCTAAAGGTTTAATTTAAGGATGAGAGTTGTGGGATGGCAATTCCTCATAGTGAGTTTCTAAAAATAAAAATAAAAATAATATTAACAAATGTGTTTAAAGCTTTTTAACAGCACTTTGGTTCAGATTTTTAAAAAATTATTATAATAAGAAAAAGGCATGCAAGCGTCCCCGAATAGCTGATAGATTTGGTTTTCCTTGTTTAAGGGTAAATTACAGAGGTACATCTGTTCCTCATTTGTATACAGTCAAGTATCTCCAGTTTTTAAGATATTTCTAGATGTTCTTTCAGGTTTTAAAGCCAGGTGGAAGATCAGATAGAATTACAGATATCCCCAACTTTCAAAATAGTGTTCCTGCCTGAAAACTCTTTTACTTGTATTCCCGGCTTTAATGAGGCACGGTATAAACATCATACTAACTGAAGCAGTGAAAAGGAAAAAAAGCCAACCCAACAGTCCACAAGAAGAAAATCTTTCCACATGTTTACAGTAAAGCCAAAATAATTGGGCTGTGTTTATTTAACCTAAATGCTCAGGGATATGTCATCTTATAAAAATGACATTACTGGGCTAAACCAATAAGTAGCGTGTAAGTCAAATGCCAGAGCAGGAAATACTTAGCTTGACTCAAGATTTTATTATTTTTACAAGTTGCTTATACTGCTGTCAATAAAGAGGGCAAATAACTGTAGATAAAGCTCTTTGCATGCCATTAATTGTGAGAGTAAGTATGTGCCTTTAGATCACAAACAGCCTGATTTGCATGTGCAATCAGGCAGCTAGGTATCCTGTAGCTAGCCGTTCTACATCTTAATTGTATCTGCAGTATTGTGTCTGCAGAGTTGGAAGCTTTCTTTTAAAGATCACACCCTAAAAGTGAAGAACACATAAGCTGTCTCACTAGGGATTTTTGTTTGCTTTGCTTTTTTTCCTCTAAATTCAATCACTCATTCAAGTAAATATATATACCCTTTGAAAGAATGGCCAGAGGAATCTGACACTGGTCATCAGTTAGTGGATTTTGCTTAGTAATTGCTTCATCTATTCAATACTATTGAAAATACCCTTGAGCAGAATATAGCTGCAGGGGAACAACACTCTAAAGCAGCAACCTAATTAATGAATCTTATTGCCACTTAGACAAGCATTATGCAGTTGGCCTTGCTTGTCAGTATAGATCTGTTCTTGCGACATTATATATTTGTCCAGAAAACTGTTCTGATTATTAGAAAAATGAATAAAGAGGATTTGCGAGGCTGTTGTTAGAGTCCACAAATGAAGCAGATTGTATTTTCAGCATGCAGTTGCGTTCCTAGCATTACAGGTGTCACCAACATCTTATAGCTGTGTGGAACAACAAATGAATTCTCTTAGCATTTATCTTAGGAGCCGTGACCAAGATTATTCACTGCATTTAGATGAAGTGAAAACGAAGTCGTCACAGCCAGAGTCTGAAAGCAGGTAAATTGTTTTCATATATTAGAAATGAGAGCAAAACAGAAGTAAAAAACATATTTTGTTTTGTTTTGTTTAATGTTTAAAAAATGCAAGCCTTCATGTGCCTACAGCGAGCACCTGGATTTTTTAGACAGGTTTGTGGATAGAACGTTTGTCTCCAGTTGGGTAAATGGGGCAGTAATGTCTGCTGGTGATGAGCCTTTTCTGAATATCTTTTGAAGGAAGTTACTTTAATAAAAGTCATCGTAATAGTCAACAAACAATTAGTCTCTAAGAAAATAAATTATGTTCATTCCTGAAATCATTCTAGTAGCAAAAACTTTGAGTCAGAGCTTGTATTTTTAACTGTATTGAAGTCACAGATGAATTTAGTGACCAGTCAGTAAAAGGTGGATACACTTTTAAGAACTGTCATCTGAATCCATGGCTGTAACAATCCCCTCTTGAGAGATTCTCTTCCAGGGCCAGTTCTGCAAGTCCCCACTGCCATGTCCTATGGTCTCTGTGCATATGAGACCCGACATTAAGGGCCCAGTATTGCTTATAAATCTGTTAAATTCATGCAGCATTTTAAAATGTAATTTTCTGCTCCTCTGTAGAGGCTCAGTGAAACCTGTGATTTCTACTTATGCTTATGAGAGCTCTTTGAATAAAATCACTTCCATTAGTAAATTTCTCTGAAGCAGTTGTGGACCTTTACTGTGAGATAGTCACTGGACCATTTGTCTGTTCTCTGAAGTGACCCTAGTACACGGAGAATTTTGATCCTGAAGCATCGTTACTGCTTTGCGTGTTGGTGATTTGTGTGGCAGCTTCTCTGCCTCAGCTGGTTCCTGCTTCTGGGCTTCTGGAGCTCCTCAGTGAACAACCTGTGTGGATCTGTCCCACTTCTGCCTTCCCTTCATAGATGATGCAAGCATTCCTTGGCTACCTCTTATTGTCTGGTCTTTACTTCTCTCACTTTTTTTTCTTCCTTTTTTTTTTTTCCCTTTCTGGGTGACGCAGCACATTAACACACTTAAATGTGAAATTTTGGGAAGAATTTTTAACACTTGCCAGTGGCACTTGAGTGGGTAATTCCAGCAACTCTGATAGTCAATGAAACAGCCTTATGGTTTGAGTAATAGAAGTAGTATGGTTTAACATTTGTGGTTATATATCAGAAAAAATAACTTATCTAGCTGTTCTGAATAACTTTTCCCCAGTGGACATGGCCACAACGTCTTTCAGTGCTGGTCAGTCATTTTCAAGTCAGTGAGCATCTGGGTTGGTTATTAGCCAGCAGAGAGATCAATTAGGGCTACTGGGGGTATGTTAGAAGGAAAGGATTGAAAAACATGAATTTTATTGATCAATTGTCCTGTACAATCAACATCGCTACAAGCAGGTCTTAAAGCTATGTGAGAACTAGATGGAAGTTCTTTTCTGCTCTTGCGTGTCTCTTGAATCGAGAGTGAAATACTCCAGTCAACAGAGACTGCAAATTACTGAAGTTCAGAAATCCAAACTTTGATAAACCAATAAGCTAATTAATAAACCATAAAAAAGTATTGTTAGCTTTAATATGCTGTGCACTGCTGAAGATCCTTTATTTTATGGAGTATATTTGTCTTAAAGTGATTATGTTGCTAATTATAAGGCTCACTAGTCTGTTTAACAGGAGTCCAAATAATTATAATTTGTTTGCAGTTCCCACCCTATGTATTTTCATGCACTAAGACAAATATTTTGCTGAATGATTGATCTCCTGCATGCCTTTTTGTATGTTTATGAAAATTCTATGTTTCTGTTTTGTACTAAGAAAAATATTTCCAATTTTGTTGCTCTTGTTCTGACAGCATGTTAGTAAACTGAAGAAACTTGAGGATAAGGCCACAGGAGGGATGATTGACTCTCAGAATTGTAACTGAATGTGTTCCTACTAAAGTCCATAACAAAATTCCTTTTGCTGCCAACTACTTTTGTATAATGCATTTTGCATTAAAAAAAATGGATGGAAGTTCCTTCATGCTCTTAGTTATTGGTTGTCTTGAAGCAAAAATAAACCTTCCAGCCAGTTCCAGCCTTGAAAACAATTTGAGAGCCAAGTTCCACGACTCTCTTGGGAGTAACATGAAGGAAAAAATTCTTACCAGGCTTTTCTATGAATGCTCAAGTTAGGGCCTCTTGGAATCAGCAGCAGGCATCTAAAATCCTGCATGAACTTGAACACCCAGAGAATGGGTTATTTAATGTTAGGAAAAAATTGTCAAGCTTTTATAAAAAGCTCAGCAAAATGAGGCTAAACTACCAAAGTCACTGCTAGAACTGGAGCTGTACTTCAGAAAATGGCTTAAATGAGAAGTCAGGGTTATGAAATTAACTCTTTGTTTTGTGGCCAAAGAAGGTAAGTAGAGTTGTTTCTCTGAATCTAGTTGTAAGTTTGCTGAAGTTTAGGTAGCAAAATGGTTGCTTGAAAAAATACCTAGCAAAAAATTCACTATCTCAGACTTAGATAATAGTTTCTGAAAATAGCTGGGCTGCCAGAATGTCAGTATTTGGAATGAGAAGATTGCTAAGGGGAAATGGCAAGTAATAAGGGGCCTAAAGAGACATGAAAAGCTAGCAGCTTCATTTTACTTTGAGGGAGAGAAAATTGCTTAGCACTACTTATAGCATCTTTCATTCAAAGATCTCAAAGCTTGCTGAACCAAACATAATTCTTTGAAGAGAGGTATAGACTAATGATCACTTTACTCATCATTGAAATGCAGCCGTCTGTACTGGAGCATACTGACTATTTGGCAGCAGGCATCAATGCTACCTCGAAGTTCAGTACAAGAGGTAAAGAGCAAAAA
Source organism: Oxyura jamaicensis (assembly GCF_011077185.1). Classification (NCBI taxonomy): domain Eukaryota; kingdom Metazoa; phylum Chordata; class Aves; order Anseriformes; family Anatidae; genus Oxyura; species Oxyura jamaicensis. The sequence continues at coordinate 11,838,978 of NC_048912.1, forward strand.
TGCAGCTGGGAAGAGGCTAGGACGGCAGAATGCACTGAAATGCCATCAGTTATGTCTGGACACCACAACTCTTAATTTAAAAGAAAGAAAAAGGCTACAAGTGAAAATACTGCATCTCTTCTGATACTCATATTTGCTATTCTGCCAAACTTGTTTTTTATAGGGAAAAAATAGGGGCAGGCAAGGTTCTTTATATTAAAATACCCTAGTGGAACAGTTAGGATTCAGTTCTGCTCTAAAACTGGAATGTCAGTTGGCTGTATTAGCCCTTAATACTTTTCTTCTTCAGTGCAAATATAACTGCATTAATCGGTCATTTACCAACAAACATGAAAGATGGATTTTTGCCCAATTTAGCAAGGAAAATAACTAGATTATATACATATATATATATAATGGAGAAAAATTGAGTTAAGTTGTTCTTACTTTTTGGATGATGGTATCTTTTTTCCTCTCTCCCCCCACCTGTTTCTTACAAGGACAGGAACTCTGGTTTAACTTATGTTACTGTGAATCAGAAAAGTGCAGCCTTAACTGTGATGCATAAATACAACCGCTTTTACTCTACAAGTAATAATTGCACCTGTAGCTCTATTAAGAGCTGTTACGGTGCATGAACAAGTCCTGAGAGGCTCCAGCATCGATGGTCTGGATGCTGCAGGAAGAACCCGTGCGTGCCCTTTGCAGAACCAGGCTTCATAGGAGGCTGGGGGGAGAAGACGGAGTGGGAACAACTGATTAACTGCCGCATTAATCGGAATACTTTCTCTGAGTCCTAGAAAATCTTTGCAAGCAAAACATTATTTGATCACTGCTGATTATATATTGTCAGGCGTTTAAGTACATATCTGTGTTTATGCTGAGCTCTCTGAACCAGAAGGAGAAGGAAACTTCCTAATGACCTCCTAGAGAGTCAAGCCCCAAGCATTAAGTCTAGCACTGTTTTTTTCATCTGATGCCAGACGGTTCTAAATAGGTCTTAATGCAGCTCCAACAGTTTATGCTATTTAATAAATCTAATCTGTAAAACAGGTCACGTAAAAAAAACTAAAAACTTTTCTTCTAATTACAGTAAGATTTTATTGAATGCACATTATACATATAGATCATAATACTTATTAAAAAAGACTATTAAGATTTTACAGTTCAAGATTTTACAGGCAGTGGGAACAGTGGAAGCCTAATACTTTCTGAGAATCATATCTGCATTAGCAAGATAAAGGACAATTTAGGAAGATTACAAAAGCAATGATTTAGAGTACAACATAAAAATCTGCTGAGAACTAATTCGCAATGCCAGCTGCTGCTAAGCTTCTTAATCTTTATCTAGTTCAATTAAAATCTGAATGTTTGGGATTTCATTAACAACTGGGGACTTGGAAATTACATGCACTTTTACACTGTATTCAACTGCTTATGCACATTATTGGAAGTTGCCTGGAATGTCTTCAGGTAGACTGAGATATAATTAAAACTTAAGCACTTAAAGGATAATGCAGAGGTAAAAGAGGATTATTTTAATTTTTCTGTCAGATCCAATTGACAAAAAAAAAAAATCTTGCACAAGTCAAAATGAGTTGCAGACCAGTAAGAATCTTAATGCAAGTGATATTTGTGGCTGATTGTGCAATCAGATGTGCAGATCAAATAGCTTCACTGGAGGGCGGAGTGAACTGGATATTGTAATTGTGGCCTGTACTGATTGTGTTTTGTGTGGGTAAGAAAATACTTCACATCTATCGTTCACTTCTGTACTGATGTAACCACGCTGCTATCAATTAATTATGCATTTCAAAGAATCTGCAAGTAGGCCTTTCTAAAATTAAACTCAGCAAAGTGATGAACAAGCTTTTAATCACTTAATACTGTGTATAAAAAATAGTTTCTTTCCATTAATTCCTCAAGAATAATTCTTCTAAAAGTTTTTTTTTTTTTTTTTTTTTTTTTTTTTTTCCAGAAGTAGAAAGGGACTTCATTTTTTCCCATCCTTATTGTTTTTCTTTTTTCTATTTTCTGTGAGCATTTTTACCGTCTTTGGAATGTCTGCTGGTTTAATTAATCAGAATGAAATAATGTTGGAGTTTCGTAAATAGTAAATATTTGGAAGCAGTCCTTAAAAAGATGAAGATTTAGTTATTTTATGGTATTCCTTGATACAAGAACACTGACTGATCTCTCATCTCCATGTAATGGGGCAGGAGTCGTGCTGGCAGTATTTCCAAGGAGAGCAGGATGCTGGCAGGGTGATGCCTACTGATGGGAGTGAAGCTGGGCAGGGTTTCTCCGGGTCAGGGACAGCGCCATGGGATGTGCTGTCAAAGCTCTGGGTCAAATTCTTAGCTGGTCTAAATTTTTCTAAGTTTCATACTGGATTGGATTTCTTTCTCTTTAATTATTTAGATCTAATGATCTTAGGTGCCACTATAGGATGTGGAGATAAGAATATTTTCAGAACAAATGAGGGCATTTAAGGTGGTGTAGGTACTGCAGGATAATTGGTACAAGACATAAAGACAGCCTGGACGTGTTTAAATGGTGTGTTTTGTTCAAGTTAACTTTTAAAATGCTAAAAAGATAAAAAAATATTCAGTAGTGAAATTACTTAATACGTTTGGAGAAATTTTGTTAACTTTTCTCATAAGAATTCAAGACTATTCTTAGCAGAACAAAACAGTGAGGTTTTGCCTGCCTGGCTACTTGATCTTTTTTTTTTTTTTTTTTTTTTTTTTCCTTAAGTTGTGCTTACAAAGCAAGACCAGTGTCTAGGACAGCTGCCATATATAATTTTCAACAGCTATTGCAGTTTTTTCCCCTTCATGCTTTTTAATGGAAATAAGTGTGGCAGGGATACTCCAGCCAAGTGAAGAATTTAAAAAAGAAGAGCAGACGAATTTTGACTTGAGCGTACTTTGGCCAAAGAGAATAGCAAGTGTGCTCTGCTGCCCTGTTTAATGTTTGTACCTGGACAGTTCTTCTTATGCTAGGTAAAAAGAGTGCAGCTACTCTCTGAAATAAGGTTATTTTTCAAGCAAGCAAGTATTGTGAAGTTATGCGTACTTGCCATAATGACAAAAAATTTACTATATGGCTGGAAGAGTCATCGTGTGCTTCCAGTGCATAGCTCGTTCATGGCAAACTGCAGCGATCCCGAGCTCTGCCAGTTACACTGTTTCCCATCTGCATTTGCACAGGGTGGAATGGGTTTGCAGCATGATGAGCACATTTTGAGCAGATCTTTCACCTCTGGTCAGAAGGGTCCAAGAGCCTTATGGCAGCCCTCAGCCAAAAACCACTGCAGTCTTGAGCATCCCTGCAAGGTAGGTGCTACATGGACGCAGAACGTAGCAAACCATGCCCACTGCTGGAAGTGGGTCTTCAAGCTGGCAGAGAAGCAGGGCTGAGTCATTTTTGTCTGGAGATGATTGAGTGACTTGAATGAATTCATCATCCAGCTACAGCATTCCTCGTGTATGGAGCCCAGTGAGGTATGTAGTACGTCGGCTTTATAGTTCTTAATTTGTTCTGCTATGTGCTGGGATATCTGCCCTCAAAAGAGCAGAAAAACTGTTCTTTCCTCTGACTACTGAATGCATTTAGTATATAGGGGTATTTCTTTAATTGTAGAGTTTATTTTCTGGTTTCAAAATGGATCAGCCAATAAGTAGCCGACATAGTACGACAATCTGGACATAAGATCCCTCAGCGTAGGTATTTTCAAAATTTAAGTTTTTTTTTTTTTTTTTTTAATCAAAGATTTTAAAAAATAAAATAATAAAATAAAATCCTTCCCACTTTCTTTTGTATAATGTGAAAACTGAAATAAATAAAATGAAGAATATTGATATATCACAAATGGGAACAGTAAATTTGTCGCTAGGGAGATGAGTGGGAGTTGAGAGCAAAGCTAACTACAGATCTGATAAGTTATCTGTACATTTGGTTTCAGATATGAAAATCAGTGCCACAGATTGATCCTACAGGAGTAATAAATACATATTATCTGTAATTATTCTCAAACTTCATAAACCTTATTTTAATAACATCCTTTGCATCACTTTTTTTTCTGAGATCTTTTATTTTTATGACACTGTCAAGCTTTTTAATTTTAATTTCAAGAAAATTGCTCCAGCTGTTATGGATTTTGTTTCAGCTTCCATTTGAGCATTTCTGTCATTCTCTCGAAACCTGATAAACTGTCCCACTTCTTTTCTCTTGAGGCTAAGAGTTTCCTTTGGAGAGTTCTGGTAGCAGCTTGGAAGGGTTTCTGTTCCTGAGCTATACCTAAATGGTGGTGTTGTTGTTGCTTGTTCATTTGTTTGTTTTAAGGGGACTGAAGGCTGTGAATTTGCAACTTCTTTTACAAATACTATTTTGGATGTAATTCCACCTTACAGTATTATCCTGCAGTGGAAACTCCACAAGATTTTGAACCTTGCACAGCTTTTACTGCAATCACTGCTGAGAGTTTTATCTGCGGAACTCCAGTCATCTACAACAGGACAAGCAGGGAATCACCGCTACTACCCTGAAGGTGAAGGATCAGCCCTCTGTTAGGAGTCTCTCTTTGTTAGGAGTCTAGCCCCTTGTTTTGTCATTGGCAATGTTTTTCTGTTTTGTTTTTTGTTGTGTTTTTTTTTTTTACCCGTGGAATGCTATGTCTGAAAAAATGTGTTCAAGTAGAAAAGTGGGGGAAAAAATGGTGCTCAAGCAAGTTGAGTAAGTACTTTTGTGCGGATGTGGGAGGTGACTTGGAATAAATCTCATGCAAAGTGTTGATTTTTAAATTTGGTAATATAAGCAATATTTATTTTTTAATTTACATTTTAGAAATACTCTTATGTCAAAATTTGTTGTCAAATAGGAAATACTCTTGTTGAATGTGTTACAAAATGTTCTTTTATCAACGGACTGAGTAGCATGGTATATGTGCTACCAGCACTCCTGTGGCTGCGTGTTGAGCTGGGATTGGCATCGATATTGAAAGTGTTATTGGGTTTCCTCTGCTGTTAGAAGTGTGATCACATTTCATGATGTCCTGAGGTCTTAAGTAATCATGAACTGACAGTAAGCAAAATTTCAAGTGCTGCTTTTTTGAAGATCAGAAATTAAATATAGAGCAATGTACTCCTCTGCATATCTGTTGATGTGTTGACCACGTTTTGAGATGGAGATGCTGTTAGATCTTAAACCAGTAAATTTCAGTACTAAGTTTGCTTTCCTAGTAGCAACGAAACAGTGAAACTTAACTCATTTACATTAGTGTAATTCTCCATCTCCTCTTCCCTAAGGTGGGGTACCCAGCTGTGAGTGGTAGGCCTTGTCTGCTCAAACAAAAAATTATTTTGTCCCTTAACTACTACATTTTTGTCCTCTTTCCCAAGGGTTTTGCAGCGCTTCTCTCATTGTGTAGCCAGAAACATTTGAAGAACCTGTAGACACCCTCCAGTAAAAGATACAAGCAGATGCACAGTCACATTCCTATTGCACAGATTCGTGTGATGGGAGCTGCTGCAGCTTGGGTTTGACCTGGCTGTGCTTATGGCCATGTGGGGGACTTGCAGGGACCAGAACTATGAATTGTAATGAAAATCTGAAATATTCCCCTTGCCCAGAAAAAAAAAATTAAAAAATAAAAAATAAAAAAATGCAAGTTGCAGGTTAATGTCTGTCTTCATCCTGTTTCCCAACTTGGTAATAAACAAATAAATAAAATAAAAATACATTTTTGGAATGAAAAATAAAAATAAAATTATAAAACTCTACTGGTTTTTGTAAAAATGAAACTTGAGTAATTGTGAATAACTTGTGAACAATTTCTGTCCTTGAATAGAGTATTTTTTTAATGTCATTCAGTTTCGATTTCAAATTTTATATTGGTTAATAACTTTTTTTTTTACTATATCTAAAGATTGCCATCTACTGGCATGTAATAACTTTGGGGTCTGTTATTGTTCATAAATCTGAAAATTCAATAAAGTTATTTTCTCAACTGATTCTGTGATTGCATTTTATTTCATAGGATAGGGGCAATAGTTGGGGAAACATTAACAGCTCTTACTTTATCATGACAACTACGGTGCAATATGTGGCTAATTAAAAGCCCATTATAGCAAAGCACTGATTTTTCCCATGCGAATGAGCTTTCTATTCCCCCAAATTAAGCCATGTTTCATATTTCTCTAAGAAAGAAGAATACATGATTTAAATTAAAAATGTACTGTTTCTTTAAACGTTTGAAGCAATGCTGTCTGTCCTCCTGGCACGTAGCGGTTTGGTGGCTCAATAAACAAGATCGGGATAGGACTATGCAAATTCCAAAATTGTGGGAGACTCCTCTCCCTCCTCAAGTTAATTTTTAGTTTACCCTGAAATTCCTTAGGTGTCTAGACCCTGATTCATCACAGCTTCCCCTCTAGTCAGCAGAGCATGGGGACCTCTGGAGGAACATAGTAGCTAAGAAGGGGCAGATGTGACCCCAGGCAAGCTTTGAGTAGGTAAATAGGAGCACTCAATCCCTGCTGCAAAGTTCAGTGTTGATACGCACCTGAGATTACTACAGTCTTAAAAATTAGTGGCAGCTGTTGGTAGCTAATCCTACATTGATTTCATGTGGGTTGGCAGAATGTACTCCAGGTGTGCAAAAGGGATCGGTCCCATGTGCAGCGAGCTGTTTTTCCCCAAGAAGGTCAGGGAGTGCTAAGAGGTGGTGTTTGCAGGGGTAAACTGAGGAAGCAGTCTGTATGTCTTGTAGGAGCTGTGATTCCTAAGCAGGTGAGTACGCCCATAAGGCAGGCAGAATTCTGATTTTGCCTAGTTTCTTGATATTTCTTAATGGCAAAGTGTTCAGCATACTGGTTCTTCTGTGTTTTATTTTTGGATCTGTTTTTGTGAGGAAGCACTTAGGTGTCTGCGTGTGGCCTTGCTTTCCCTTTCAGGGACGTGGTGCCTAGAAACGTAACTTTACCTGTTCCTAACCACCTGTGTGGGACACTAAAGCTGCATAGTCTAAAATTTTTGAAGTAATTTGCAAAGGCCCATGCTGTTTTTTTGGTGAAAATAGTGTACTTTCATCTGTCTGGAGAATGTTATGATTGTTGCTTCAAGAGAAAATAAACCACTTATACCAAGCAGATGATATTGTAAATGTGAACATACTGCTACTTTTTCCACTGTTATGAAGCGAACAAAATACTGCTTCACTGGAGAAAGTGGTCTCTACTTTGGGGTAAAGCTTAGCTTTCATGTGATGTAAGAGCTGTTGCTATTCAAGCTTTATTGAACTGTAAAGGAAGTAGTCATGTAAAACTTGTGTAACTTACTGAGGCATTAACTAAAGCTGCCGTAGGGCTGCCTTCATACACGTGCTACTATTGTTGATTTCCTATATGCTATTCTTATGTCGTGTAGGGATTTGCTATGTTTGTATACTTGTAGTCATCTCGTCTGAGGTTTTTACCCCTCTCGGCTTGTGCTTTCTCTGGTCAGTAGAGAGAAGAATGCAAAATAATTTAAAAACAACAACAAAAAGGCACATAAATAGAAATTGTCCTGAAGTTATTCTGTATGAGCCTAATAAAACATATTTAGTCTAGATAGTCAACCGTTGATGTTTTACTTGGATTTCTGCTAGATAAATAACTTCCAATTGTACGTCTGTGTATGTATTTACTAATAATTATAAACTGTGTTCTTGGCTGTTTAAGGCAGGTAGGTTTTCCACTGTTTGCTCACATAAGCCTGTTCTGTACTTCAGTATATTAAGACATATTTTGGAAGTACAAGAGTAGGGAGATGTACTGAGAGACCATATGGCATGAACCTACCACCTGAAGCAAAGTTGATTATAGGGATAATTGAATGCAAAGAATAAGAACAAGATGGGAGAATATTGTGTGTAGGTGGAGATGGTTTTTGATGTGCACCAGCTTGTGGAAACAGGTCATTCATGTAGTGGTGCTCCTGAGCTGTAGTCCTTTGTGCTCGAGGGATGTGGCAGAGTGAGTTAAGCCATCAAACCTGAGAGCTGTTGTTCCCTCTGCCTTGTGAGGGGAGAGAACTCTGAGGCAAATATTCCCTTTAGCGGGATAAATGTTGGCCTTCTCAACTCTTCAAGGCAGAGCAAGCCTTTGAGAGGGAAGTGCTCTCTCCTTCTACAGGCATCTCTAGTAAGTGAATGTGTTTACAGTAGAAAATAGCCCATTAAAGTGGTGATTGATTGACATGAAAATGCAGTTATAGGTTTGGTGAGACATGCATATTCACAAAAGCTCTGATGAAATGCTATGTAGAACATACTCTCTTACTACAGATGGGTTTTCTGATTTTTAGTGTTTTTTTTTTTTTTTTTTTATTATAAGCAGTCAATTGACTTCCAGTTATAACATGAACTGCAGTTAATCTTGCTGTTGTGGTGGCAGTTAATCGCAGATCAACAGGCATAAATCATGTGAGGCAAGTCCTTGCTATTAAGAGGAGAGCCATTCATTAACTTAAGAAATTGCATTATTCTGGGCTTCTCTGTGGCATACCTAAGTCTCATTTCTCTTAAGATACTCTGGGTGCTTGCACTGGCCTGTAATACTTTCAGTATCATTTGACTTGCTGTGGAGTGAAAATTATCTTGCTTATGCGAATGGCAGAAACAGTTTCAATTTTGTCAGCTAATGATTTTTCCCGTTTTCTTCTTTAAAAACCATATCCCAAATTGTTCAGGCATACGCCTGTTTTGAGTGGGGGTCAGTAAGTGTGTTATGCTGACAGGAATGAAAGAAATGAATACTACCTCGCGTAGCGGTCTTCTTGTTCTTGCCGTTGTTTTGGTGAGAGCAGTAAAGGCTGCCCTTCTGCCCTGCGTGCTGTTCTTATCTCTCATGTTCTTTGCCATCTTCATGCATGTTCAGAGTTGGTAGTAGTGAACAAAGAAATCTACTTGCTCTGGTACATTAAAAAAAAAAAAAGTTTGACCAGAGAAGAGAGCAGGGATGGCAAGCAAATATGTGCCTCCTGGAGTCCGTAGTGCCTTGGAAGTAACTTCTGGTGTGGCTGCCTTCTAAGGGCCTCTGAGAGACTTTTCACGTGTCAGTCTTCCCCAGCTACAAAACTAGAGTGAGATACCTGAGCTGTCTTTTGAGATATTATGAATGTAAGTATACTTAAAGGTTGTGAGATGAGTCATAAATCAAGAGCTTTTCTTTCCACAGTGATAGTATCTTACTCTTGGAGTGGTCTGAGCTCGGCCTTAGCAAAAATTTCACATGGATTGCTTCAGGTTTGTGAATCACTGTTGCTTTTGTGATTCTTGTAATAGTTGGGATGATTTTGGAGGAAATCTGATAAGATGTACTAGTGTCTGCTGGGTAGATTTACCACAGAGGCTATCAGTGAGGTACGCAGGATGCTTTTAGCAGGGTCGATGCAGCAGGAAGCAGGGGCTGTTCCTGTGGCTGCAGCATGCTTGTGGTGTTCTGGGCTGTTAGAGGGGCTGCTCAGCAGACCATGGGAAAGGTCAGAAATAGAAACACTCCCCCCAGAAACACAGGAGACCTCAGAGCCTCTACAGCTGGATGAGTTAAACATCTGAAGTCTGTATTCAGACTGGATTGCTCATTTGTGTAAAACTATATTTGCAGAATACATCCCAAGCTATTTGGCAGCACCTGAGTGTTCTAGCCTAAGAACATATATTAGATGGTGTTCTGAACTTTATAGAAAGAAATCCTCAGAATTTATTACTGCTTCTATTTTTGTTCCTGAAAAATCTGTTGAAAGGAAGTGTGGAAGGAATCTTATTTATTTAGGGGGCAGGTATGCTTCATTATAGGAGACGATAATTAACAAATTTTAAGGCTCAACATGATTGTCATGTGCTACAAGGAGAGGTAGTTTATTCTCCTAAATCAAGTCTCTGGTGACAAAACAAATTTTGGACTGTTATGTAGACAAGCAGAAAAAAGAAAGACAAATTCAGCTTCTCAGCTGCTTATTTTTGTTCATTCTCATTGAAAAAGCTGCATGTTTGAAAAAAATAATGTCACTGCTTGCTGAAGGTAGAGAAAACTCTGTCTGTGATGATTTATTGGGGAAGCTATGTCAATGATTCCAATATTTGATAGTAAATGAACCTGTCAACAAGTAAAATTAAACATGAGACTGTAACTTAAATATTTCCCTGGTTTGTTCACCAGTATGAAAAGGGTTCAGTAGAATTCCCATCCTAGTCAATGGGAGTCTTTTTGCCAATTCTGATGGGCTTTGGAACAAGCTTGTAACTATTTACAGTTTTTTGGTTTTGCTTATTTACAATACAGGGTGCTTATAGTTAGTTGTATGGTTTTCAAGTCTTTTGGATAGCTGACTGCGGATAATGCCTTTAATAACAAACAAAGTGTGGGAAGGGAGGGAGCTGCTTGGTCTGAAATGCCCTGCCTCTGTTGGCAATACTTGCAAGAGCAGAAGCACTTCTCAAAAATACAAGTTTTCTTTCCTGCGCTTTGTCTGCCTCAACAGCTTCTTATCTGTGAACCCATGAAAAATGAGTCTGTGTCATGGATCATCTACCCTTTACGTTTTGATTTGCATTCTGGAATATGGCTTAGATCTGATGTAATGGGTTCCTCCTTTATTGTGGTGCCTGTCCCTGGCTACACGCTATTACCTCCTCACAGGCTCTTTTTGTGTGGGAGTCTTATGCTTGCCCTGAGCACCCCCTTTTCGTAGGTCTATAAATTACATGTATGACCTCTGGAGGTTCTTTGTGCATTTCCTCCATGTGTGACAGAGATGATAAAGCTTCCTTATCTCACTGTGGCATTTTGTGGATAAATTTATATGGGGCAAATACCCTGCTTGCTGGTGGTGGTACTGCTGCTGGCAGTAAACAAGTCTGGCAATGGGTTAAGCTCTGTCTTATGCTCTTCGGTGTGGAGGCCTGTTTGAAAGCATTCAGGAGGCAGTTATTGTACATATTCACCTATTTTTAATAGGTTTAAAAGTTATAGTTCCTATTTTTCTTTGTAATTATTATCTTATGCCTTTAACGTATCCAGCTTTGTTCATCTTCCTGATAAAATGGAAAAGTTGATTAGTTACAGTATTTAACCAAATGGTAGACTTCCCATCCCTAAATTCAGTACAATAACACTTAGAACATAGTGTGTACCTGCAAGAGGGCATCCTAGGATCTAGTTACCTAAATCTATATTTAGGCAATCTATTGCTTATTATATGTAAGCTTGACCTCATTAGCAGTGGTCCCTTTCTATTTTTGTTGTGGTCCCCAGGATGTAATGGTGAGGATAACATCTCAGTCTGTGCAATCAGACAAAGATTCTGTTGCAGACTTAGGGGAAATAAGGGGAAATTGTGTCCTGAATGAGAACAGCAAATGTAATTACTGACAATGGAGTGAGTACAAAATGTTTCTGCATGCAGTGTTCTGGACAATGCACTGCTTCAAAAACCATACAACTTCATTTGCGCAACATTACACAGGGAAGAGTTACGGGATGGTAATCCACTAAACTGAGGGTGCGTGTTACTGAAGGGGTAGTGAAATGCTAATGCATTTTTTTTTGAGTGAAGCTAGTGAAATAGCGAAACATCTAAAGAGCAAATATCAAACCCTGATATTTAGGTAGAAATAGTATTGAGAATGGGTACACTGTTCACCTCAGAGGCCCTGTACTTCCAGGAAAGCATTCTGTGTACAGAGAGCTTTATTTAAGGTGGCTGCCTTACCACAAGAGCATACCTAAATAACGGTACTGTGGTCCTTCCTCTGTAGCAAAAGGGCACAGGTGTGTAAAGGCAGGAGTCACTGAGGAAACACTGTACATATAAAACCATTCTGTAATAATTCCACTTAGAAACTATCAGGTTGAGACTCGTAGAGCACCATATTTTAGAGCCTGTGCATCCTGACAGTACCTGGAGGAAAAAAAAAATATGAACCGGAGGTTGATTACAAGCTCTAGTTCTTCCAGGACTTGCAGAACAGCTGTCTGTTGCCACATCTCTTGCTGTCTGGGAGATGTATCCCAATGTGCTGGAGGTAACGACCTTCTGGATGCTTTCTAATAAAACAGTGAAGAGCTGACTTTATCATCCTTAAAGCAAATTACTTCTGAAAAATGTTTTACAAATACCAAGGGTGCTCTTTCGTTAGGAATGTCTCCTATTAAATAAGTTTGGATGTTTTTCTGCCCTTAGGTGGAAAAGTTCTCCCAGTTCAGCAAGCTGTGTAGGAACAGCTCATACAGGGAAGTCAGGAGCAAAGCCAGAACTATTTTTTTTCTGTCCAGATTTATCAAGAAGAGCAGGGCTATCAGATTGGTTTAAGTTGTCTCAAATAAAAGTAAATCCAGGTTCTTGTCTTCATCAACTAATGACATTGCCTTCCTTCTTTCATCTAAAATGATCTTGGATGAAGATCAGTCTAGTAATGTGTCTTCAGTGTTTGTGTCTCTGCATCCTGGCAGGAATAATGGTACGAGACCAGGACTGTGGCATTACAGAAGGGAAATTGAGATATTTCCTTATCAGTCTGAAGGACACACAGAGCCCAGACGTCTGCAAGTCTCTGTCTTGTGACTCAGCTACATGATGGTGCAAATTCTGGTGTCACTGGTACCGGTTACACAAACAGCACAGTTTGAGTACTTCAGTTATCTGTTTATGTTAATAGCAGATAACAACGAAAACACGAGGCTTGGCCCCAGTGTACTACTGTGGGCTTCCTGCTGACTTGTTTACGCCTTCTCATCCCACAGGTTTGTCTGTTGTCATAGCTCCCGTTTTCTTTCAGTTTTTGAAAGCAGGACACGAGGTCTCTATGGAGACAGCCATCAGTTCCACTCTGTGCACTAACTGTAGGGGTTGCTGTAAGAGCAGAGCTGCAAACATGAGTCTTCCCTGTGGAAGCCAAAACGTTGCCACCTTGACATGCCGAATCCCTAATGGCTCTGGGAATTAACACTTCAAGGTCACCACGGCTTCACTGTAACAACACTGCGTGCTATTATCTTCGTTGGATCAGTATTATAATAACACTAGCGTAATTGCTTTGCTATAGAACTTCAAACACCTTCTAGATTTTTTCATTACCTGGATGAAAGACGCCAAACCACGCTGATACGTCCTTAAAAGCAGGACTCAGAAATTTCATCTGAAATAAGAAAGTTAAACTTAGGTTTAAGCTTTGTGTGGGTCACTGGGACATGGGCAAAAATATATATATTTTTAGCTGTGGCACTGCCACAGAGGAGGATCACAAGTTCACTTATCCAATGTGTGCATGTACTCAAATGTCCAGAGGAGCTGTGCTGCTGATCAACTCTGTATGTAAGACATGGCTGATGGCTCAGAAACCAGGCACAGCAGATCACTGGAAATGGCGACCCATGCCTTGCATGCCATCCTTGTTTGGGTTTGGATGTTGCTTTGATGTCAGCTGTGTGATGGATATGGTCAGCAATGCAGCCAGTTTTGGTGCAAACAACTTAGTCATGTAGCAATGTGGTAGGTGTTAGGGATGCAATTTTTAGAAGTACCTGAGCAACTTGGAAACCAAAATCCCTCACTGGTATCATCACTGATGTTCAGGTTCCTCTATCACTGACTTTTTGAAGTGTTACTCTGTCACAGTTCTCATATGAAATTGAACCAAGGTCTAGAGGAGCATGTATATATGTATTTCTGCCCTAATACCTCTTGTGCATTTGTCTGTAATCATACTTAGCTGTACAGGAGAAGCACTGTCTACCAAGGTAGACAAAAAGGGAAAAGTCATCACTGAAGCTGCTGTGAGAACAGGATGGTTGAATTGTGCAGGATGAGTAGAATTTGAAAACTCTGCCAGACCTAAAATTTTCTCTGTAGAAGAGAAAGGTACTGCTATGTACCAGTACTGAAGGGTATTGGTATGAGGTTTATTTGAGAATCCTTAATGGATTGGTTGTCCTGTCTGACATGGTACTGAAAAAAAGTCTCGTCTTGTTAGTTTGCAGCATATGCTATGGAGCAGCAATTGAATTTTATAGTGAGTTTACTGGATAGAACACACATAATGAGCCATGTGTACTTCTAATCATAGATTGGCTAAGTGGAACCCTAGGGAGAGTTTAACAAAATGAGTGATTGAAAGGTGACTTAGCATTTTGTTCAGTGTTTGGTTCAGTGTCGTGACCCCAATGAAAAAATGATTTCTAGGATCTGGTGTCACATAAAGCACCCAAAATTTGTTAATTCAGATCAACAGCTTGTCTAAAAGAATGTCTGAATGTTGTCTTTCTGGACCAGTGGTCCTCATGCCTGTCACTGGTAAAAACAAATCTGTGTAGCATCAGATTTACAGACAGAACGGTGAGACTGACCGTATGGTATGGGTTATGGAATGAAGGTCGAGTTCTGCCATCCGATAAATCTGCTTTCTGTCAACCTCTTTGTATGCTATGAAATTAAAATTAATTCAGATGAAGTCACCAAAGAATATTTTGGTGAGTGGCGGGTTGGTGCAATAATCCCTAACCAGCCGTGTTGCTCACAGAAGGGAGGGAGCGGTCCCCAGGGCTGCTGGCTAGCAATAGAAAGGCACCACAGCTCTAGGAGTATGCTGCATTTGCTACTTGCTTCCTACCAGCTGCTGAGGTACAGCTTCTTAGATCTTTTTATGCATAGGAGCATATCAGGTTAATACCACCTCCCTTGGAGTTTTGTACAGCTCAGCTTCTTTGCATATTTTCATAAATGAAGACAATTAGGAGGACAAGAACCACCTTTATACTGTAATTTAAGTTGGTCTTTGAGGTTCCAGGTGTAGTCAATAGAGACAGGGAGGCGTCTCCAGAGACATTAAGTTTTGTTTTAAGATGGTCTATGATTTAGGTCATCCCCTGGGAAGGTTTACTAGAAGGACTCATTCACTATGTGCTCTGTCCAGTGCAGATGTTTTTTTTTTTTTCCTCTGAAGATACCTACTTCTAGAATATCCCTGTTTCTTTAATACTGGTGAAACCCTTCTCAAATTGTAATGATTGCTTAAGGCTGTGACTTTGTTTGGCCTGCATGTAGTATTGAAAGAGTGTCATAAGATTGTACTCCTTACCCTAGGAGGAAAAAATTAATAGAAAAGTCTTCTGACTTACTAACATACTTCGGTTTTCTAGTAACTTATAGATATGAGCAAATATAGGAGCAAATAAGAGTAGGCACCAAATCAAATAACAAAATTGTGAAAAGGTCAAATTAATATATTTTTACAGCTATCTTTCACAGTGGATGAGGTATTAAAGTTCTGATTACAATCCATTCTCACGAGAACTTATAATGAGAACAGGAACCAGCATATTATGAATCCGCTCTCCTGGTAATAATTTTAACTAGAACAGTGGCTGGTACAAATGTAATTTGTTCTTATGACAACTTAAAGACTGAAATCTGGTTGTTATCATGTGGCCGTCTTGTGCCATATCTAGGACAGTTAGACTAGTTAGAGTTGAGCATCGTACTATTGAGACTAAGACATGTTGTGGAAAGGTATGGATGTAAACTTCCTGAGCCTACCTTGTCACAACTGCTGCCTTCAGTAAAGTTCTTCTTTCAGTTAAGACTGGGTTGAAAGGATGTTAAAAAGTAGTCCTGATTTGTGTTTATTTAGGACAGATGGCTAATTTAACTTGTCTGATCTCAGTTTCTTATTGGACTACATCCAGTCATCCTTGGTAGTCTAATATCTGAATTCAACATTTCCTGAAGCCATCAGATGCAAATAGCAAAAGTAATTAAAAGACTGCTTTTAACTGTAAATATCCATTAAAAAGTGTGAAATTTTTGCTAATAACATTTGCGGAGCTTTCGTTATTTTGAGGAGTTTTAGCTGCGCTGACAGTAAAGACTGACACCAAATATGGTGAGTGGTTTTATTTGTGTTATTTTTCCCCTGCTGCTTTCAAGTATCTTAAAAAAGACACAGTAATATGCTTGATGGTCACAAAACTTCTTGCCCTTGTTTTAGCAGGGGAAGGGAGGGATGGAAGGATATCTTAGGAGTCAGAGTTATCCAAGATGTAGCAGCAGACATGAAGAGTGTCAGTCCTATCCTCTGGAGTTCCCCATAGCTGTCTAGGCAGAGATTGGAGCATTTCGTACACTCTGCTGTCCTTTCGCGAGCCACTGATGGATGTGACCTGTGTGACTGTCACAGAAGACTTTCCTATGAGAAAATTACTGTAACCCGTCAATTTAAGGCAGCTAGTTTTTATTATATGAACTTTCAACACAAGAATTACATGTGATCTCTGTCAAAAAAAAATTATAGCCTATTACTAATAAACATTGGTGACTGGGGAAAGCCCTAGAACAATTAAAATCTGCGTGTTTTAGTCCACAGTGCTTATACATCATGAATAAAGCCTTGGCTCCGCTGAAGTCAGCAACAGAACTCCTTATTGATTGTGACTGGATCATTAGAAACCCTGAAATTATAAAATCCATGTTACTTGATCTTTTTTGTTCAAAATGCTCAGCAAATTTCCTTTGCCCAGAGCATCTACTCCATATGGAGTTCTCCCCATTCCGCTTGTCTGTGTCAGGTAAACTGCCTCTTGTGTATCTGTAATAGCTTACTGTAACTGGCTTTTCTGGCATTTCCCCCATGGGATGTGCATCTTTATTAAGATGTCCAGATGAACTCCCATCTGAAGAACTGCAGCCAGAGAGTTTGCTCTTAGCACCTAGCTCATGCATACCAAATAATCGGTGCTTCCAGGATCTGCACCGGTATTACAAATGCGTAGAGGTGTTAATGATGATCTTTATCACCATCATAGACTTAATAGAAGATTGTTCTGATAGGCCAAAAGAGGTATATAACCACTGTTAGGGTGTCTTTACAAGGATTGCTTTAAATATCTATCTGTTGGAAACTAACAGCTGTATTTGGAATTATTAAGCTGTCGACACTAATAGATCTTACTTGTAAATAACATTTTTTCACAAAATGTCCATGTTCTGTGAAACATTCTTCACGTTGTCTAGACATATATTTGGTGTTAATCTTCCAGATGAGAATCTAGACCACAGAAATTGGCAAGTTTTGTATCCAAACTCTCCATCCTTCTCACTCATGACAGTCTCAGTGCAGGTTTTCTATTCTAAACATTTCTCTAATACCAGGCTCTTGTGCTATTACAAAAAAAAATCAAAACAGGTATCTTGCAGTAAGCAAAGCTGCAGTCATAACATGCCCTGAATGACGAAATAAAGGTTCTAAGAGTATAAGCAATAAATTACTTTCCATAAACCATAGATTAATTGAGCAGTAGCAGCAGAGTATTCTACAAAAAAAAAGGTTGCTGTATTAATTAGGTGATGCCTCGTGCTGTGTCGAAGTGCGGTACAGGCTGGTTAAAATGAGGTGATAAATGCTATCTATTATAGAGTAATTGTTTGGAAAAAAATAATTTTATGTGGGGAGTACCTGAGTGGTTAATCCCAGCCGTGTGTGCTGGTTGGCGCAGCACTGAGGTAACGGGGCTGAGTCGTGGAGCAAGAAAAAGGGAAGCAGCTGCTGTGTGCCGTGCTTGGGTAGCACATCAATGTGCTGCAGCAGCCAGGTGCCACGCGTGGCTCTGCACGGGTCCCAGCTCGGTATTTCAGGGAAGTGTGTAAAAATAAAACGTTTATAGACCCATATGAACATGACTGAAATTACCGCTGTAGGCTACTGAGGGAAATATGGTGTGAAAGTAAGGTGCATAATGCTGAAATAACCTTATTTATGCTACTGTAAAGTAGAGAGGAGGTGGAGGGATGTGTGTGGTACCAACTCCCTTTTGGATTTGAGCAGTTCAGGGTCTGAGGCCGATGTTCTTGCTGGTGGGCTCCAGCTCTTGTCTTCATATGTGGTGGCTAAAAGCTTCTGCTGTCCTATTCCCCATGTCAGTCTGCAGTTGTCCAACACAGAGGCCCTCTTCTTGCCGTGTCTGTTATGTGCTCACTGGGAGAAATTAATGTAAAACTGACCTGGTAACAGAGGGCTGTGGATCAGCTCAGCAGCCCAGTTGTACAAATGCCAGAGTTTTCTGCTGATCTTTGTTGTACTTCGCTGTGGATTTTGCCTTTGCTGAGGGTCTATAAGACGCTGGTATTTGTAATGTAGCTCTTGGTGCCCAGAACAATTTCCCTTCCATGGGAGTCACCCTAAAGGCAGATGCTGATGCTTCCTAGTACTCAGTTTCCTTTCTACTGTAAGTGAGTGTAACATCATCAAAATTTGGCTTTCCAACTGGGACAAGTGGGAAGTGGTTGATCTTTGGCTTACAGAGGTTCTGGGAATCCCTCGGTCCGCATTCTGGGAAGGTCACAGAGTTCTTGTGAACTGGCGGCTGCTCGGCTTCTCCAGCCAAAGAAGCTGCCGGCAGCAGAGCAGAGGAGTGAGCCATCTAATGTCTTGTTTTCTGTTGTTATCATGGCTATCTGGACTTAACTGTGGAATATTTTTGGTGCCTCAGAAGAGTGATGCAAGGTTTATTTCTGTCAGATGCAGAAAAGAGATAGGAAGCACTCGAGTTTTCACTTAAACTTCAGAAGATCTAGCAAGGAAGTAGAAAATTCTGCAGTGGCAAATCTCCCATAGGTTTTAGCAGGATGCAAGAACAATCTGTTTTAATAAACATGATGACTGATACTATTGCTGAGTGAAACTAATAAGGCAAAGTATGTTAACAAGCTAGAGCTTCATATTGGCCAGCAAAATAACCTGAAAAGTCAGCAGTACTGGACAAGTCTGGCCTCTGAAAACATAAATACATTTACATGATTTGATATGCAATGTGGAAGTCAATTGTTGGAGTTACCCATTAACAAATTGGCTTTATATACTGAATAAAAAATAATAGGTAACTTAGAATTGCATGGTTTATTTTGGCTTTCTGTTTTTAGGATTAAGCCACATATTCAGCATAATAAGGTAGCAATAACCTTCTTTTGATTTGATGATATATGGCACCTTTTCTGTAAACCCATGGAAAGTGCTTACTGGTATCATGAGAAAACAGCACCTTCGGGAGATCGCTAGGCAAGGCAGACAGCTGGAACCTATAATCTCCTCCAAGTCTCTGTGTCTGTGGATCACCATGTCTACCCTATGGTGCTGTGAGATGCTTTTTTTTTAATTATGCAAAACAATAAATTCTTTGAAAACTTTGACTTGAGAATTGCTGGTAACCATGAAATTTAACCATGTGTGAAGCCAGATGTTCGGCAGAAATTGTTCTTGGGTTAGTGCTTGGCAGAACTTGGTTTTGTGTGTAAATATGAGATTTCCTATTTTTTATTTTGACATTTAAGATTAATTGTTCCATCAGTTTAACTGAAGTTCAATTTAACTGCAGGAACACATGTACGTAATCTATTTGACAGTAGGTTTTTTCCAAGTTAATTTAAAAGAAATGTAACTGCATCTTTAACTGAAGTGAGCCTGGCTTTGTGGGTATTTGCATTGATTGAATTAGATAAGCTTAGAAAAAAAGAAGGGCAACTTCAGTGAAGATGGAGTGACTGTATTTTTCTGTTTCAAAGAGTAAGCCTCTTGAGAAATGTTCCTGTCTGCCTGTCAGCCCTGGTGGTTGTGCCTCCTTGTTACTGCTGTGCGTTGGTGTTTCCGAGGCTGCGGTTGGTGCAGCTTTCCCACACAGTTTACTCCATGCAAACTCACCGTTTTCAAAAGCTAGACCAATTTTAAAAGCTTTTCTCAGCCGTTCTTGTATTTTACTTTCTTAGTAGTGAGGTGAAATACCTGGACTACCTCTGGCACACCGGTGATATGTAATAGTTCCATGTATGATGGAGCCAGTGCAGAGCCCAGTGCCCCGAGCTGTATCCTCTGGCTGTGCGGTACTGCACTGCCTACATTGAGGGAGCACTTCTCCTGGTGCTAATTGCAGAATATTGGAGCTCCTAGCATGGCGAGACAGTGCAATGAAACAAATTACTGTTTTCAGTCAGGCATCCTGCTCCCTGTTGACTCAAAAGCTCTAATGTCACATTGCACACTGACTCCACAAGTGTTTCAGACGGATTGTCATGGATTCGGATACCTGCTGGAGATGGCTGTGCTGTACGTTTGTGTCTGTCAGCTTTATCAGCATGCTATTTTTTCTGGACATTTGCACCACTTTCTCCCAGAATTCTAGTGCCACTTGCAATGCCAGCTCTGCTCTGGATCTGAGGGGGAACTCTCTGAGGCACCTGGGGGAAAAGAAGTGTTTGAGCTTTAATTGTTAAAATCTTACTTTCTGAGAGTTGTCCAGGAGGGTGTTCCATTATCTCTGCAGCTAGAGGTGCTACTGAACCTTTCAAAGCCAGCTGTTGGACTTAACAATGTAATTTGCACCTGAAACTTTTTTCTTCTAACAGATGATAATGGTTAAGGGTTGGATATTAAAAATCTGTTTTTTCCAAGTTTTTCTCTTCCTCACCAGCATGAGGTTTTAGCCAGTCATCAACACAGGCAGAATGGCTAAGTACCTAGATGCCTCTTTCTGCCATCTTAAATGTCCTGTTGCAAGCAGCTATACATGGTTTATCTATATGCAAATAAAGCTTTTTCTGTCTGGCAGAATTACCAGTTATTTTATAAAGCCTTGAGCTTTTCTCATCTTTAAAGTTCCTCTGAATATGTATCCCTGAATAGAGACAACAGTTGAAGTTTTTCATCGCGTGTCTTTCTGTAAGCACTTATTATATCGATTGTGCCTTACAATTCTGGGAAGGTGAATCTTCATGCTGCTGGAATTGCAGGTCAGGCAACAGGGTGTCACCACTGTGTGCTGAGATGCTTTTTCTTAGACAATTTATATCTATCCTCAGTTGGCAAGGGGATGGATTATTTGGACTAATAGTTCTAGCCTACCTCTAATTTCTCCAGTTTTATTATAACTAGAACATTAAAAATCATAATGGGCAGTAACTTTACATGCCAGCTGCTAGACTACTCATAAGTTCTACTCTGGGACCAATACTTTCTTTCTTACATTTTATTCATTTTTTTATTCTTCATTATTCTTGGTTTTAAATGTCTCTTATTTCTTGTTTTCCACATTAACATACTGCATGATTTTCTGTTAAGGCATATTGGAAGAATCCTGAGGTAGAGAAGGACAGACAACCTCAATGGGAGGGATGGATGGTGCTTTAATAACAGTAATGCATGTGGAATTTTAATAAGTCTTCTCTAGGCTTGGCATGTTGATACCATCTTAAGTAACAAGAATTCATGTAACGTTGTGTTGAAATAGTGCCTTAGAGCCTCATTGTTGCGCACAGACACCAAAGCTGGAATGAATGATTTTGTGGTGTTAGGCTTTCATTTTCAAATGGAGGTGGGTAATTGATACAGTCATTTTTCAGGAGGATTTAATAGTCATTTTTGGTGTTATCTGAGAAGCTACAGATTCATCAAGTCTACGTTCTTTGAGGTTTTGATACCTGGAGTCATATGAGAATACTTAAATTTAAGGAATTATTTTGGATTCCAGGTTTCTGGTGTGCTAGTTTCTTTCATTATGTGGCTTGCCTGGAAAAACAAGGTAGAGGTGGGGGAAAAAATATTGCAGAGGTGCACTGAGCAGCTGCACTCCATTTATGAGGATTGCAGTCTTTCTCAGGATTGTAGGGTAGTTAAAGGTGGATGGGACTTTGGGTAGTCATCAGGTATCAGCCCTGCTCAATAGTACAGCCTGGCTAAATTAAAGCTGTTTGGTGGATTTGATGTGGCTGCGTCACAGAGCTTTCTGTTGGGATAAAACAAGCAGCTTCTGCTCCTCTGCCCTTTCTTGTGCACCGTTCCTGCATTGCTTCTAGGTTGTCTCGAAGGTTTGGTTCCACTGTTAACTCACACAATAAGAACGTGGATTGCAGATATAGATGGGGCACGTTACACGTGTTACAATTTCTAAGAATGAATAGGATAACAATGAACATCTGTGCAGTTGTGAAAAACTCTGAAATTATGCATGTGTGCAGAGAGTAGGGCATCTCTCTTGTTTGAGAGACTAAAACCCCACTGAGAGAAGGATGCCACCTCGGCCGGTGCAGAATACGGGCTCCCTGGTGGTGGGGCAGCAGTGTGTGTGTGTGGCAGGAGCCCCGTGTTGGTCTAGCACAGCTGAGGTCAGGCGGCTTGTGCAAGTGCATTGCCTGTGCTCAACCCACCTGTGTGATACAAGTCATGGAGTTGCTTGCTCTTCAGTAAAGATGCTTGAGGTGGCTTTGGGAGAAGTGCATTTCGTCTTGCTTAGTTGCTTAATTTAGCTTAGTTGCTTAATTTATGTGGTGAGACATTTTTGTTGCCTTTTTTAATATTATTATGTGGTGAGACTTTGTTGCTTTTTTTAATATTGAAGTTACAAAGCTTGAAAAACATGTGTAAGGTGTCAGTGTACCACTTTGAAATGTTTCCATCTGGGAGAATTCTTGATATAGTGCGACTATCTTTTTTTTTAAAAATCCATAACCTTATTTAAGAAAAAGTACGTAAAGAATTTACCTGGAGAAATCCTTCCAGAACACAGTTCCTTGTGAAATGTTAATGAAATTCCGGCTGTGACCAGCTCTGTATTTCTCCATTCAGGATCACAGCAGTAACTCTCCTTAAAAACTAATGTTTGATTTTTATGACAATGTTTGGGGGGGAGGAATTCTGATTAGGCTGCTCCAGGCTTGCCCTTTTGCTTTCCTCTTTGCTTTACTGAGCAGAAGGCAGCAGGGATGATAGTTGTACAGAAGCAGCTCTGTGTCTCCATATTCTTTGGAAATAAACAAAATATCCTGCCCTCACAATAAATGAAACTGCATGAGCAGCTTTCTTAGTTAAATAACCAATGGGCTGTTTTATGTTTTTTTATTTAGAGCAAGGAAAGAAGTAATTCTGGAATCGGGTTAGTAAATGCTGCAGTCTAGCAATTAAGAAATTGATTGGGGACTTAGTTCTCTATAGCATAGTCCATCTTTTGCCATGACTGTAAATATCTCTTTATTGCTCAATTCTACAACAGTGTGAATAGGAACCCTGGACACTTGTAAGAAATCAGCAGAACATGCGGTAGGCTCATCTGTTTGTCTTGCTACCTTTTTTTAAATGCTAATTCTCAACAAAAACAAGTTGGTGACAGATTAAAAAGAGCAAATGGTATGGTAATGGGTTTGAAGCTGAGAGCTTTTAACACTCGAGCCCTTGAAGTGGAGGATTTGAGGATAAGGAGACTTTACTTATAGGTTAGATTTTTTTCTGTGCTTGGCTGTTTTTTTTGTTTGGCTTGGTTTTCCTATAGCATTAGTGGATGGCAGGTTGCTTGCAAGTAAAGATACTTAATTCTAGGGTCTCGAGCTCATAAAACACTTCTAAAAATGCACAGGCAGCACTCACTGGGAGGCCCTTTGGCACCCATGACACTGTGTCAGGATTATGGATTACTGCCAGTCGTGCATTTCAGTCTGAAAAATTGTGAGTTTTAGCTTTCTGAGAACACATTGATTGTAAGAGCAGTCCATGCTACTTAAACTACTTAAACTAGGCACCCTGGGCCTCCTGAATTCACGGTAGCTATATGCTTTGCTTGAGGTTTGCAGCATAACTTTCAAGTGATTTTGTGAGAAAAGGAATAAAAATGAAACTGTAATACTTGAAAAATATATTGGAAAAGACTGTATATGGTGGTTATGTACAGTGGATTTCCTGTCTGTTCCCTCAGATTTGTAAGTGGGCAATTGCAAGGCCAAGGGACACTGTATTTACTAGAGCCAAACAGAATCTTAATCAATTCCAAAGTGAACTTCTTTACCCCTGGGTTTTGAGACCTATATTAAGCAACTGGGAAAAAGTATTAATGAAGTTAATGAAAATGCAGGCAAAGTCTTTGCTGTCAGGGGCAGGACTGACATTTGCAGCAGCATCTGAGCCCTTAGGAGAATGTGCCTTGTTGGGGAGGCGGCTGCACGCAGCAAGCCAGGGGCAGTAGCGGAGTGAGTGGGGCTCTGGGTGGGCTCTTGTGTTGCAGCTCCACTTGTCCTCATGCCCTCATGTACAAAAAAAAAGCTATGACCTTAACGGCTGGCACCGGTGTGCTTCACTTGCAGAAGGCACAGCCCTGTCACTCAATGCAAATACACACGTACCTGTATTTGGAGACTTGGAGAGGGGTTAAGAGTGTGAAGTGTTTGTTTTTGTAATGTATTTGACACTTCTTCCACTCACGTTAACAAAGAGGAGGAACAAAGCTGGATGTGGACTCCCACGATCACGCTCTGTGCTGCCTAAATATAAATATCTATGGCAAATCACACAAGGATGCTTTAATGGCAGTTGTCAGAGACATTTAAAATGGATTAGACCTTTTCAGTTTTCTCTCTAATAATGAACATTTAGCGAGACTTTTAAAGCTGTTAGCTATTAATTATAGTACCTAAAAATATGATCGTGTTCAGTCAAGTAGGAATCGGCACATGACTATATGCAAAAGTATGTTCTGTCTAGCTTTAGTGATACAGCTTACTACTTTGTGCTTCCTTTATAAATAGAGGAAAAATTTAAGTGATGACAGCTGGTGATGAAGCAGCCTTGCAATTGAAATTTGTAAGTGGACTGAGAATATTAACGCTAAGGAGGTAAAAGGATGGATTAATAGTTAAGTGTCAGGACATTTAAATAATATATGGTAAAATGAGATTACCAGAAACTTAGTTTCATTGTAGACATTCATATTGTTCTGAGGCTAGAAATCCAAATGTGGAAATAGAAGGCTAGTGTTTGCATTACTAAAAATGCAGACCATTGTCCTTTGGTGGTGTTGTTGCTGCTTTCTGTAGATAAGAAATTGCCTTTCTCTTTAAATTCGTTTATACTACCAGGGGTTACTCTTACAGATTGGAAATAAATAGGGTTATATTTCTGCAGCTAAAATAAATGTTTCCACTGTTGAAATAAATGACTTATTCCAACAATAGAAAGCTGATTATACTATTGATAAAGAGGCTGTCAGTCAAATAATTCTCATTTATGTATTCAAAAATCTTAACTAATAGTGCAATGAAAAAAGCTCTAGTGGCTTTATTAAATTCTTGCTTTTCAGAGTAATTTCTTTTCTCTTTGTAGCTGGAAATCATCTTCTGTTTGCAGCTTGCAGTTATTTCCCTGAGTAAAGCGTTGGTGGGGAAGGTTAGGGTCTTTGTGCTTTGGCTTCTTTGTGTTGTGTGTTGTTTTTTTCCTCCCCATGCCTGACTAGCATGGGTGTACCTGCCCTGTGGGATCTCTGATTCCTTTCCATCTTTGCTGGTCTATTTCCTTTGGAAGAAATCAGTTCTTCAGAAGACTGCTTGGAGATACCTTTGTGCTCCGTGGAGACCTGCCCCACTAACCCCTCTTAGTAATCTGTTAGCAACCTCCTGCCCCTTGCAGGCTCCGCAGACCATCCGTCCTGCATCACTGCTGGGCAGCGTGCTGCTCTTGCCCCTGGTTTCCTGGCTGTGGCATTTATCTCCTCTGTCTTATGGTGTTAGGCAGGAGAAGTTGGGTATGTTGGCAGCGCTGGTTTTGTGTGTTGTCCTGTACCGTGCTTGTCCTCTCCTGTGGGCAGGTCTGATCACTTTGTTGCAGGTGTCTTTCTCTGGTCATTGAGACTGGTTGAGGCTCTCCATCCTAAGCTTTAGGGTAAGACGAGCACCACTAAAGCCTTGCACAAAGTCACATAGGACAAGTCTGGTCAACCTGGGTCCTATGCTCTGTCTTTTGTATATCGTGGTCTGATGTCCTAGCCAATGGATCTTCCTTTCCCTGTTTGACCCAGCCAGGGATATGGCTGCTGGGCAGCCCTGGCACTACATCCTCCTTTAGGGGTGCGCACCTCGTTCAGGTGTACCCCCGGCTGCTTAGCTGGGGGCAGGAATGGGACCAGAGCTGTTCCTGGTGCTCTGGAGCATGCTGCTCACCTCATGGGAACCATTGCAGCTCCGGAGGGGACGGTGGGGGAAATTCTAAGCTTGTCTTCTGTGGATTTGAATGGCTTTCCCAGCTACTTTTATTTCTGTAAGAAGTG
Organism: Oxyura jamaicensis; assembly: GCF_011077185.1. Classification (NCBI taxonomy): domain Eukaryota; kingdom Metazoa; phylum Chordata; class Aves; order Anseriformes; family Anatidae; genus Oxyura; species Oxyura jamaicensis. The sequence goes on from NC_048912.1 coordinate 11,865,065, forward strand.
TAGAAAAAATGAGAGCCACAATTTATACAGGGGGAACCTGATGGGGAAGAGGGGGAAAAGAGCCCAAGGATTTATTGAGTCCACCTGTGTGTGCATGCGCATTTATTTCTACTTAAGAGCTGACACTCCTCAAAGTACTCTCATTTGATGGCTCTCAGTGCCCTAATGATAATTACATTTACACTAAATGTGGAGCGGTGTCAATACTGATATACAAATAATTCAAGTCTGCCAGCCAGCAGTCTTAACTTATCAAATGGAGATTGCCCCCTGTCTCAGCCAGTGAAGACAGAAAAGAACTCATCTTCTTTAAGCAGGAGCAACAAGCACTGTGAATGTGATGGCCCTTGAAGCCAGTGACAGCAATGTGACAATGAAATTGGCTGGCTAGATGGTTACCCCAGCCTCGCGTGGGCTCGTGTTTGTCAAAGGGCTATTTTGAGCATCAGAGAACTAACTTTTTTCACTCTCGCTCAAGGCACAATGTTTGCCCACTCCCCTGGCAGAGTAAGCTGTTGTTACTCAGGGAATGTGCAGTTCGGTTTAATTTTTGAAACATCCTGCACAAGGAATAGTAAGCCATGATGTTTTATGTATAAACCAAATGTACCAGATTAAGTCCAAATTCAAAATCAGAAAAAATGATGTCTGTTCGGGGTGCCCTAGCCGGGGAAAAAGATGTAGAAAGGAGCAAGCAGGCTGTGTCTGTAGCCTGAAGAAATCTGTGCTGACCAGCTGTGGGGTCTGGAGCATACCTGTGTAACCTAGAGAAAATTGTTAGTTTTTAAAAATGTATAGATTTAGTAGCAGTCATTTGAATTTTATAATTCTCAGACAGAAAAGTTTCCAATTCCATTCCCTGTTGCAGTCATATTCCACAAGCAAAATTTACTTCCTCTCCTTTTTGGAAGGAAAATAGGCTTTAACCTTGAGGTGCTGAAACAGCAAAGAAGATACCGTGCTCAGGTACAGGTCTGTGACCTGTAACAGGTGTGAGGGGCTGCTGAAGTGACCTGCTCTTACTTCACAGCATAAAGTAGAGGGAACCTTGCTGAGTGCTAATTAATTGTTGCTTTCATGCAAAATAATTCTTACCTTCAAATAGCCTTGAAAAGAGTTTGCCCGGTCTTTTCATTGAGTAAAAGTTGTTATTCAATTACAGCTTCATAAAATGGGATCTAACTCCAAGGTCTGAGCTTATTAAAATTCTGGGTTTTAAATGTAAATGTGTTTCTAACTATTTAAGTAAGCCTTATTTAATTTAAAAATAATCCTGTCTGTTTCAGTGCATTATAGTGGAAGGTGGGGGGGGGGGGGGGTGCCTTTTTTTTTTTCCTTTTTTTCTTTAAACAGAATACTTTTTTATTTTTGATACCCCCTCTGGTCTCTTGGGAGCTCTGCCTGGAAGACTTGTACAGAGCTAGTAGTATCATCTGGCTCTGTCATGGACTTTCTCCTCATGTAGATGCTCACAGTGGGATGGGGACAGCGCTCAAGCACCATCAGCAGGAGAAGGGGAATCGGCAGCCAAGGTGGATATGAGTACCTGGATGAGACCAGGCTTGCTCCAGACAGCCTGCATACAAGGCATATTTCGACAAGCTCATCAGCAATTTTGAGGGTGCAAAAGCCCATGTTAGAGCACAGGTGATATAGGCCAGCTGGCACCCTGAGTTATGGGGTGGCCAGCTTGTCTTAGTGTGTGCTGCAAGTAGGTGTATGAGAACATGTATGCTTGCATTTGTTCACCCTCTTGAGCAGTGGACGTTGTCCTGAGAAATAGGAACAGTTTTGTACAAAAGCAACCACCCACTCAAAACACATAAATGAGACTCTCTGATATGTAATATTTTAAAACATAACAGAGTGCACAGGAAATTTCCAAGGAGTTGCACAGGTTTCAGTGTTTATTATGGTGACAGGTAGAACCAAATGAGTTAAAAGCCTCAGTTGGCTCTCAGTTCTGGAAGGTCCTCATTTGTAATTATAGTCATGATGATAAAGCAATTAAATGCCAGTGCACATATATTTCCATGTCTGTGAGGCTTCTGGCGTAATTATATAATCAAAAATGCCATTAAAGAGCAATAATGTTATTAGCGCATCACTTGGAAATGCACAGCTTGGATGCCAAGTGTACAAAACAACAAAAAGTCCCAAACATACTGCAGTGTTTAGTGTAGGACATGCACGATTGGCTGGTGCAACTGAGCTCTCTGCTGACTCCTAACGAATAGCAATTACCTAATCTTGTATGGCACCTTGATATTTAAATGTTACATTCTTTTCTACTCTAATTATGCAAGTACGGCTTTTGTGCTTTACATTTTAAAACTGATTAATTCTAGGACTATCTTTAAAACATCTGTCATTTCATTAGGGTGGGAGCCCTATTCAACACTGGTGTAGTCCAATCTCTTCACGAAACCGGTTCTGGATCCTGTGACCAAACCTGTCTCCCTGTACATCATTAAGACAGATTTGGTGCTGAGGTGAGAATTTATGAGGTCCTGAGTCAACGAATCATCATTTACATTAGAGCTTCAAGCTCAGCTCATAGGAGAGTGAGTTTTGAGTAAGTTCTTAATATCTATTGCCGATACAGAGCGTGACGTGCACTAGCATCAGCTATTCTGGCTGAACTGTAACCAGTTGGAGGTACACTGATTGCTTCAAGGTTAGACAACATTAAATCAATGAAGACCTTGATGCACATAGTTTACTACTTATACCGGAAACATGGATGAAGCTAGCAAGTCAAGTGAATATGAATCCATCAACTTTATTTCACAGATATTAGGGTCAAAAGGGCCAACTAGATTTTTTTTAATTTCCTTTTTAGCACATCAAGGAATGAAGGAATGTCATTCTCATTCATTCCTGTATAAGGTCTAATAACTGTATTTAACTAATGTATAAATGTGTTACAATAATGTCTGTGTCTATCACAGATTGAAATATTCAGCTGTATTCCTATGAATGTTTGAGTGGAACAATTCTTTTTCTTTAACCTTCTCCTTTCTCTGCAGAAAAGAAAAATGACTGAAAATAAATATTTAAATTAAAATGAACATGTTACTAAAATTAAAGGCAAATAGACAAATACAATGCTTTTCTACATCTTTATTATTAAAGTGCTAGCTGAAATGTATTTGTGTAAAATATTTTGATTTGTGAACAGTGTGCTTTGGAGATTAAAAAAATCCAACCATACCGAGCTTAATGGTATCAACCCCAAAAGCATGGGGAGAAAAAGCATTCTGATCTTATTTCCATTATTTGGGGGGAGTACCTACTAACTTATTTTGCATGGTAGATCTCTTCCTACCTGTTCTCTGTTAGGGGCTGAATTTGGATCATTTGCTTTTCTTTCACATTGATTTCTTTGTGTATTTGGTAGGAACACACAATGTCAGTTTCTTTAAAAAGCATTTTGTATTAAGTATTTGTTAACTATATAAGGAGAGGTGGCAAACAGAAATGCGCTGTGACTTCACATTTAAATTAATTTGTATTGATTGTAAATGTAAAATACAGTTGTAAACAAACACTAATATCTCCCAGGTATGTAACTCAAACTAGAAACAGAAATGTTCTGTGCCTGTTAATTTATTGTAAGATACTCTGAGGCATCAAAGATATTTACATCTCCAACTAGTCAAATCCTCTTAGATGGGAGTCTTTGTAGCTTGGAAAATCTAAAACACAAGTTTGGCATAGTCCATATTTAAAAACAAAAAGAAAACAAACAAAAATTAGAGGCTTAGTGATAATGCCAGTATACTGAACAAGGAGATGATAGCCAGTATAACAGTGTACAAGATCAGCCTTGTAAAAACAAAGACAGATTCCCAGAGTGCAAAGTCCATTTTATTCCAAATTCTGCATGCAGATGCATTTCTCTTCACATGTATTAATACGTTCAGTCACTGGCACAATTCTTCCTTGCATCTACTAAGATGTTCAGTAGTGATGGAGCACAACACACAGGCTGTCCCATCACTCTGTCAAGCTCATAAGTTTTGAGTACTTCAGGATTTTGAGTAAGGGAGGGGCCTCAGGATACCTAATTCCATTTAATCGTATAGATGGCAGAGTACTCGTTTAAAGCTAGTAATTTGCATTGTATTTCATACCTTTAACTTTTGGAAAATTAATATGAAGGACAAACCCATGAAAAAAGTCTAGATGTAGAAGCATTTGAGGGAACAGTTGAAACTGGCATTCTAAGAAATTTAGAAAATACAAAATGTGTGAAGACCTATCTGAAGGAAAAATATTCCAAAATTTGACCTCTTGGTTTGACTCTTGAGATCATGGTTTGATTCATGGCTTGCGCTGCTGTATCGCCACTCTTTTGTATGATAGAGGAGGGCATGCCAAGAAGCAAGGGCTAGTCAGTGACTCTGAACTGATATGTGGAGGGTCAGGCTGTGATAGCTGGCCTTGAACTCCAAATCACCTCTGGAAACTTAATCGTACCCTGCATGAAAGGGGCAAAACACTTAGAAAGGAGGTCAGGCATGTAATTAAACTCCAATGTAATAGTTTTGCTTGTAGTCTCTTTGAAGTCAGAAGTTAAAAATATATCAAAAAGCAAATGAACAATGTACATTTGTTTTGTTTTCATCAGTGAAAATACCTTTTTAGAAATATTTTAAGAAACAAATTGTCCTCTGAGTGTATATTTGTCTTTGAAGGCTTTTTTCAGATGCCTGAGAGTAACACCAAATAATGGTGCGAAAGACATCCGGAACTATCTGCAATTAATCTGGCTAAAAAAGCACAGATAGTGTGGTCGGGGGGGAAAAGGCAGCACAGAGCTGGTGCTGCCTGATTCATCACAGCAGGGCCAGCCCTTCTGTTGTGTCTGGAGCCTGCTTCGGTTTGCCGCTGACTCTGGAGAGCTCTGTTCTGTACAAGGGATTCAGCCAGCCCAAAGGCACCCTGCAACAATGGCTTTGTCTCACTATGTACGTCCCAGGTCCAGCAGCCTAAATAAACTTATTGTGGGCTGATAGCCATTGCAGATCTCTTAGACACACTTGCAGCCCAGGCTTTGTGAGAGGAGAGCGAGCCACGTGTGGGTTTGGAGTAGGGGGTGGATTCTCTAGCTTGGGTTTGTAATGAACACAGGGCAAGAAGACACCAGCTTTATTTAGACAGTGCTTACTCACACATGTAACGAGCCCTTTAATTAAGTTTTCACAATGTGACAAAAAGTATCTCATTAAAATATTTATAGTTGGTTTTTGATTCAAGTCTTCACATACATAAAACAAAACTTGTCATCTGAGGTAAAGCATCTGGCGAGTTGGTAAGTGTTAGCTCATGAATCGGGTGGGACTATTTTGGGACCGGGGAGTTACTCAGATGTGTCCCAGAAAGGGAATAGACACAGAGGGAGTTTGCAGGATGGCAAGTTTAGGGGATGGCAAATTGAGGCTGTGGAGGTTCTTAGGGCTTTAGTCAAACCAGTGGATTTAGACACCAGCTTATGCAGCTGCTCTTCCAGAGTTTGGTTGCAGCTGATAGAGACGCCCGTGCACGGGAGCCCACCCGGCTGTGAATGTGGAGATGACACCTGTGGAAATCAGGCTCATACAGTGTGCTCAGGTCTTCAGGCAGTGGGGATTACAACCACACGAAGGCTCCTGGGATTTTTTTTCTCCCTGCAGTGCTGTGATGAAGGGAAAACGTAGAATTCATCATTATTTATGATTTGAAGTATTGTGTGGTTCAATGTGTTGTCAGGAGAACAGAGAAATCAGCTGTGGACCTAAAGCTGAAGAGCAGTGCCCTGGGGCCCTTCCTGGCCCATTGGCTCCCTGGCTGTCTCATGGCTCCTGATGGGGGCTCTTGATGGACAACCTGGATAATGGGCCCCCAACAGGAGCCAGAAAACCCTGGTCAAACAGAAACCTCTCTTGAGGTTTGCCTTCAGGGACGAAAGGGAAGAGCTTTTTTCTCTGGAGTTCCCTTAGATCCATTTTGAATCCTGAGGTGAAGCAGAGAGCCAACTATGTAATCTTCTTTTAATTTCAGTGGAAAAGTTTACTATGTTTCTGCTTTTAATTTTTTTAAAGCATTATTTGTAAATCCTTGCAGAAAGTCTTTCTTTCCCACAGCAAGTCTTTTAAGAGTGCTTGTTTGATCTGTTGTCTTATCTAAGATTATGGCTAATTACTCAATAAAGAACTTTCTTTTCCGAGGCCTTTTTTCCCCTCTTTTTAAGTATCATCTCACGGGGTGAAATATCTTCCGCTTTTGATTTCACTCCATCACAACCTAGCTTTCATCAAGACATGCCTCTGAATCTGAGGGGAGCAGTTAGTGCAAAACGAAGCTTTTAGGTTTTTTTTCCTTTTATGCTAAAGCTGAAAGATGAAGCATATGGGAAAGAAAATAGCATTCAATCCCCCACTCTGAAGGGAAAGGCACTAAGGATCTGGCCACTGCAGGAGAGGCTTGAGCTGCATGCTTCATTTACTACTTTGTGTAGACATAACAAAGAATTTACTTTAGTCCCCTTGGTACTCTCACAACCTATTGCGCTGTAGGCAGAGAGAAAGCAATGAGCCTAGTGTTGCAGTACAGCAGCGAACTGGGAATTGAGGTGGTTTAAAGACAAATGTTTCCTTAATAATCTCACAGTATAGACCTAGTTCCTTTCCATTTTAGATTTCCTATTTTTAAAAAAAAAAAAAAAAGCTTTTGTGCAGTGTGCCAGTAGCTTGAATTTGGATGGAGCATAAAATGGGGCCCATAGGAGAAACTTAATAATTCAGAAACTTTAAGGGGGGAAGTCCTGTGATAGGAGATCTTTCAGGATTATTATTACTATTTTTCGTGAGCTGAAATTGAGAGTGGAATGTCCAAGACCTGAAGCGTGATTTCACTTGAAGTTTGTGAAGTAGCTCTGAGGAAGAAAAAAATGTTGGCATGTTGCTCAGTCTAATTTTTTATTTGAGATTTTATAATTTGTATACATTATTTGTTTCTTCAAAGAGTCTTAAGATTGACAAGCCGACAAAGCATTAGGTGCTGGGGGGAAAAGTCTAAGTTTGTAGTCTGAAATGAAGCTGAACACCTTGGAAGATTGAAACGCACAAAGAAGCTCATCCTGGTCATTTCTGTAGTACTGTCTTATTATGTCACAAAACACAGCGCTATCACTAGAGTAATGGGACTAGATAAAAAGGCTGATTTAAAGGCAAAGCTTTTGGTATACGTGCATCTCATTATATTGACAAGAAGAAAAATACTGAAAAGCACTGGAGCATTTAATTGAGTTTGTGAAAAATGTCCGGGTATGTATGGTGAGGCTGTATGTGCAATTTAAGAATTTGTGCTTGTAAATGAAGTGGGCACATCTCTTCTGCAGGTTGTTTTTAATTTTTTTTTTTTTTGCATTAGGAATGCCAAGTAAATAACTCGCTGCTGTCCTACCCCTGCCTCAAGAACCACAACAGCTTTTATGTTTTTTTTTTATTAGATATCCTTTCAGATTTAGAAAATAACGAGCAGAGGAAAATGAGTTAATCTATATCCCATTGAGAATAAAGTGGTAGAAATAAGGGAAATTTAATTAAAAATAAGAGGTCAAACGGACTGAGCTTTCCCCTTCTCCTGTCATGTCGCCTAGGACTAATGTGTCTTCCTGAAGGAAAGGTGTGTGTTGGGGAGAGGCTCCGATGAGATCTGTAAATACTGACCATAAAAATAATTTAAAGCTCACTTTAAAGTGTACTGCATTGTCTACTCTAGAATAAGGTTTCCTCAGTTTCCATACAAATGGTTAGGTGAAAGGCTAGTTTACTAAGGTCTTGAGTATTCCCTGAAATACTGGAGTTAATCCCAAAAGTAGTTTTAAAACAACTCATTTATTCAAACTGAGAAAAGCCACACGTTTGAGCATAAGGACTTGTAAGCTTAATTATTTGTTACGCATGTGTTTGTAGAATAAGACCCAGTGAAGAAAGGATCATGTATCTCAGGGAGTACCTTTATGGTGGTGCTGGGGAGAGAAGATTTAGCAGATCTTGGGGCCGGATTGCTAGCAAACACAGGCCAGTTGGCATGTACCACTAGCATCTGTCCTTGATACAGAACTTTTCCTGATTAGACATTTTGAAGCACATGTTGGTGCTAGTGAGTGAAAAAATCTGCTTTAATTTTGAACTTAACCAAATTAAAGAGTGTAAATTTAAAGCTGGCTTCTGAGAAAAGATTGCCTCTTTAATTGTACCCATTTTTGGCAAGCAAAATCTGCATTTGCCTGTTTAGCCTAGTTTCAGACAGATCTTTTCACTTCTGAATGTGAAAATGAAATGAAATCCAAGAGTTTTGAGGTCTATTGTACTGTGTTTTTCCAAATTTCACTCACATTGCTAGACTTTGTTTTGCATTGTGACCGATGGTTTTTCCTAGCTCAATTGCAATTTGTCTCCACGTGATCAGTTTGACACGGCAACAAGAACGTTGCAGTTATCAGTGTTAGAGGTCTAATTTCATATGCAACTTTGAGGATTATTTAGAGAAATTAAAACTTAGAAGTTAATTTAGAAAATTAATTTTAAGCCCTATTTCCCCTGTGCCTCATGAAGCTTCTCTGAGTAATCGTTGGCTCTGGGAATTTCACTTCTGACTTATATTCTGGTGCTCTAATGTTATTATTACTGACTTGTGATTTTGATACAATAAAAGATTTGAGAAAATATTTGAGCTGTGGTGGCACTGAAACAGAGTCAAATGTCACTAGCCACACCATTAAACTGCCTAAGCTCAGAAAAGGGAATGTGACTTGCTTATTCAGTTCTTCAAGAAGCCCTTAAATACGACTTATCTCCCCAAACAATAAGTTGCGTGTGAAATACTAGCTCTTCAAATTGAATTCTAGAACGTGTGGCCAAAGACATGCACGATGCAGGCCGTTAAGGCAGCAGCTGAGGTATCTTGAAAGCTGCTTAATAAAATGATTATGGAAAGAAAAGCCACCACGTGTACTCCACCTGCATTCTGATTACATCCTGCAGTGTCTGTTTTGACGGTAGTTGTGGCAGCCGGCGCAGACGCTGTTCTGCGTGATTGTTAGCTGCAGGAAGCTGGTGCTTTCATTTACCCGCACGCCACCAAGTTTCCCACAAATGTTGTACACCTGCGCTACCTTGTTCAATAACTGAAAATTAGTTAAAGCCAGATGTTGGGATACGGAAAGGCACTTCGTCATACTTCTCTTATTTTTGTCATGGTACCTGGGAGCTTTCTTCAGGGGTCTTTGGCAGCTGCTTGAGAAGATGAGTCAAAAGCCAAATATTTTCAGCTTGAACACTTGAGAGTTTGAGGGGGAAATGTATTGCCTTTGTGGAGATGCCTGTATGCTCTGTTTGACTACAGGTATCTTGATTCCCTGTACGTTGGCTGGAATTGTATTAGGACAAGCACTGCTCATCTGCTGTAAGGCTTCTGTGTAAGTACATGATCAGGTTTCTGTCACCAAAAAATAGGCCCCACTGAAGGGACTTGCATTGGTCAGTGTTTTACAAGTCCGTTCAGGCTGTCACCTAGAAGCTGTACCACATAACCAGATAAAACAGCCCAGGTCTAAAGAACTGGTTTGATTCACTGTTAACTGTGTTGTTTAGGTCTAAAAAGGTAACTTTATATTATTCACAAAGCTAAAGGGGATTCTTTTCACTTTGTTGTTATTCCTATAGGATGTTCCTCCATCCTATATATTTGGAGGGCAAGGAGAGGACATCTGTTTCAGGGGCTACAGTCAGGTTTCATGGATTGGGATGTCCTGTTTCCCTGAGGAGTCTCGGTACAGGAGGTGCTGCATGCTCTTCCTCATAGCTCCTGCCCTGCTTCAGCTGGGGAAAAACCATTTTCCATGGCTACCCGCAGGGATTTGCTTCCTGGATTTGCACAGGCCATGTCGATTTTTTCCCCTGCCTCTCCTTTTAGCTTTCTCTAGTTTTAGTTCAGAAAGCCTATAAATCCTCCTCATCTGCTGTAGGTATTGGTGATGTGTATCAGTATTTTTGGCACAGAGGGCAAAGCTGGATGTGGTTCTTCCAGTTACAGGGCAGGAAGAGTAGTAATCCAGCATGGTTCATTGCAGTGTTCTGAAAAACCCCTATTTACCAACTTTGTTCTCAGTAAAATTGTTGCTTTGCATGTAGCAAAACTGGTGCAGTGAGTCATCTGCATGCCTCTTTGAGTACCATTATTTTTTTTGCTCAGATTTTTAGAATGGTTAGAGGTTGAAACAATGGGTATTGAGTGGTGAAAATGTGATGACAAATGAGCTCCAGAAATGCTGATTGTATTGATTGTTTTGAACATAATTCAGTGCTACATTTTAACAGTGATGTTTTACCACAAATTCAATGAAAGCTTTATCTTTGACTTCACACTAATTCCTTCAACTAGAGGACAGAATTTAGTTACTCAAGGTAACTTACGGTACAACAAGTTGGGCTGGAGTTAATGCCCTGTTATTCTAGAAATTGTTTCATTAACCAGATTAACTATTCCACAATCAGAGTTCTGTCTATCTTTTAATATATCATTCAATTTCAGCTTTCTTTACAGCTCTGTTGGCATTGCTGGAGAACCATGATGCTGTGTCAGCAGTTACCCTTTATAGTACACAGACCTTTTAATTGCCCTTATTGTTAAGGAATTAATTTCTATTGAATTTTAAAAAGTGATAGCTGCTGAAGCATGTAGTTAGGTTGGGAAGCGTTCTGCAAACAAGGGTCGGTGGCTCCTATTGCAGCAGCTGTTGTACTGCCTTGTCTCTGTGTGCGTTGCAGAGATACGCACAGAATGAGTATTGAGAAAAAGAAAAGGAAGATGTTTGGGTCAGCAAGCTTCATTTCTGCATTTGGTGAATAATTACACGGTGCTAATGCTATTGTGCTAGCGGAGACAACTCTTCAACTCTGAGTTCTGCTTTGAACAGAAGTGTTTGCTATTTATGCTGCAGTGATCCCTATATAGTACCAGTACTTAACTCCATGTTTTTTTCATCTCCCCAAAATTACTTTTTGGGATTAAATTCCTAGTGGTGAGGCACATCTTTCTGAGACTTTTCTTTGTTTGAAGAAGTATATTAAACTGTATTTGGCTTATCAGAGCGTGCAGTGTGCCCCGCTGTGTGCTTGAACAGCAGCGCTCCCCCAGCTCTGTTGGTCAATGACTCTTCTCCAGCTGAGTTCCACGGTCAGAGCTAGCAGCTGTAAAGGGGATGCTGTGTTTTCCATGAAGTTTGGAAGTGATGCTTTGATCGGGTTCCTGGTAGCTTCCAATGTGGACTCACTTTTTTCTCACTTTCTGACCTCCCATAATGAGTAGAAAACACGTGGGATGCTGAGATATTGAACACTCAGTTTGGTTTCACTGAATGAGAACCTTTCTGGTTCTTTCATCATCTTAGACCTTTTCTGGACTTCCCTGGACCTTTTGTCATCCTGTGGGTTCAAGCACTGCCCTAGAACAACCTCTTGGATACAAACCCTATGGAATGGGACAATGGCTTTTACTGTGGCCACTGTAGCAATGTGACCAGTCAGTATAACTGACTCCGAGTCCTATCCAATGATTAAAATGATTGTATGAATCCTTTCTAAGCAATACTTTAAGAAGAAATGTAAATAATTTTATTCATAAATATCTTTACAAATTCAGGAGACTTGAAAGATTAAGTATGGACAACTAGAAAGGTGCATTGATTTTTTTTTTTTTCCTTGTCCCTTCAAAGCTGATTAAATAGGTGCTGTATGACAAAACTTGCTGGGCTCTGGACTTGTTAAAATACAAGGTTTTCTGGGATGCTATAGGGAATATATGCTTAGATATATGTTTATATTGATCACTGGCTCCCAGAACTCCTCCTTATTTGAAGTAATCCATCAGCTTTTCTGTATGATTATTATTTTTTTTGTAGCCTCGCTGTACGAGTGCTTGCTGTGCCCACTGCTGCCAGTTCCCTCCTGGCTGAGTGCTCTTTTGGGTCACTTTCCCTCTGCTTTTGGTACTTGTGGGGAGTAAAAGGGGAGGTATTGGCAACTTGCGTGCACTGCTAACAGCAGTTTAGTAGGAAATCCCACTACAGTACAGATAGCAGGCTGGGAAGACAGAAATGTGGCTTTCTCTTGGTTTTGGCCAACACCATAATCTGTTTTCTCAGACGTTGTCTGGAAGAAGGATTTGGTTTGGGGGGAGGGGGGCGTGGAAAGAATAAACTGCTATCCCTGTACACTGGTATGAAGCTAGGCTTGTGTTTAAGAGCAGTGCTCAGTGTTATGTGTCAGGCTGGCCCCTCTGCACAGAGCGGCCGCTCTTCGTGCAGCTCCTTCGGGGAGGTTGTGCTCGGGTCCTGGGCAAGGAGGCATGTGCCTGAGCATAAAGGTCAAGGTGGAAACTGGAGAGCCTGGCCGGACTTGTGGCTGTGCTGCCAGCAGCTGTGGCTTGGGGCCCTGTGAGGTCAGTGACCTGCCGGTAATGAGAGCCCCAAGATTAAACTCCTTGCTGGAGCAGCAGGCTGTCAGCAGCAAGCGCCTGTCGGCTATCAGTCTCTTAAGTGCCCTCACAGATAACTTTTTTCCAAGCTAGAAGAATGAATTGGGTGCTTTTAGGAGAATAAATACAGGGCATGTAAATGACAAAATACTGCATCCTTGATAAAACTGTGAAGTAATCCTGAAATCCGCTTTTAATATTCTCCAGTGTGTTTTGCCCTATTTCAAGAAATTACACTCACTCCGTTAAGACTGTTAATTTTTCCCCTCGTTGCTGCTACTCTAACTTGTGCTGTTCTGTCATCTATAAAAGTTCAGTTTAATACTAGAGACAGGAAAATAACCTCTAAAATGCGTTTGCTATCTCTGGAGGAAATAGGGTTTTTATTTTATATATAAACATTGGATAAATGTGTGCATTGCCACTGCAACTACCACCTGTAGTTAAATGGCTGCTGTTTCTGCAGAGAAACAGAAAAGCTCTATTTTCCAATTACAAATGGGAAAATCCACAGGGTGATATTGGATTAATTGACAGGCAGCCATGCATGAGTAATCCTGCACTTCCAAATATAAATAACAAGTGCTTTGGAACAGTTAGAAAAAAGATTTTTATATTTATTGAAATTAATCCAAAATTCAGAGCTGTGTCTGTACACAGCAAAGAAGTAAGTGATCATTAAATAAAATCCACTGCCTTGTCTATGCTGCACAGAACTTGTGTACGAGCTTTTTAAGAATCATTGTTAGAATAATTGGTTTTCTTTCTGCTTTATCATATAGTGGCTCTAACATCAGTTCAAAATGGGAAGAAAAATGTGCTTTAAGTAGTTTTACTTAAATTATGTGCCTAACCATGTAATTAGTTAAATAAAATGGCTTGATTTGTTAATAAGTTGTTTAAATTAATAGGGAGGGGGAAAAAAGTGCTCCAGCAGTTCTTCTAATACCCCTGCAGTTTAACATGGTATGTTACATGCTCCTGCTGTTTAACATAGAATACCACGTTTAATGTGACAGCTGAACTTTTGGAAGTAAAATACCAGTCTGCCTTTTTTTTTTTTTTTTTTTTTTTAAAAAAAAAAGACATCGAACCCCTGGTAAGGTACATTTCACCTTCTCACAAAGTTAAATCAATTAAATGAAGTCACATTATATGTGCATTCTTATATTTTGTTTACTTTTATGCAAATCAGGCAACGGTAGGTGACTGTTTTTTACTTTATTACAGACTCATTTTATATTGTCCTTGAAAGATGTACACTTGAATATTTAACAAAAGCACCAATGCCAGTGAGTAGATGACACTAAAAGTATTACTTCTGCATAATTTATGTTCTGTGGTGCCGATATCAGGCTTCACTTCATCACCCGCTTACACAGAGAGTGCTAGATGTTTCCAATCTCATTAAGCTATTTATTCATTGTAATGAATGATTTTAATGTACTGTATTAAGGTTATGTGACACTGCACCATTCAAAAATCCATCTTACTGTATGTATTTTAATGTTTGTAGCCAAATTAATACCTTTATTACTGCCTCAATGGTTGAGTGGACAGTGTTCATACATTAATCATTGTTATCTCTTCCTAATCCCACTCCTATCCTTAAATATATATTGCCATATTCCTTGATAAAGTTACAATAATCTGGCCATCTCTGTATTCAAAGCCTAATGTCAGAGGCTAGCAATCACCTTACTCAGGTGTGCTTAGATTCACAAAACGTGTGGCATTTCCCTGCACTTTGTCAGAAATGCATTGAATTTTAAAGTAAAAATGTACACACCCTCCAGCCCCCGCTAACTTCCCCTCCAAAATCCTTCGTATTGTTTTCTGTGTGCAGCAAAGACAAGCAACAATACTCCAGTGCACAATGGCAGGCAATTCAAATCAAATTCTGCCACTCCTTTGTGAGATCTGATCAGGTTTGTGCATTAGGTGCCTTTTTAAAAACATACAAATTGCCAAATGCCAATATTAGGGCGGCAGTTAAGAGCTTGGTACTTCCCTGTAACAAAGCAAAGGGCAGATGTCAGCCCTTGTGACTGAGCTGGCAAATTATATATGTTCATTTAATATAGTTTAATAAATAATGTCTTTTCAATTGATTGTCGCTTTCTTCCCTGGAGTTTTTTCACTCCTGGCTCTTTTTCACCCACTCAGTGTTGGAAATTGCAACCGTGTAAAAGGGGACTGGAAGCAGCTCAGCTGAGGGGAAGGGGAGAGGTGGAAGCTATATTTCAGTGAAGAATGGTTGGGAAAAAGTTGGTTAAATGAGTATCAGATAAGGAAAGACTGATTCAAGTTCTAAGACTGGGAATGCTTTTGTTGGTGAAGACTTGCTTCTTTTTTCTTTTTTTCTTTTTTTTTGGGGGGGGAGGGGGAGTGCAGCAAAATCAGGAAACTGAAATAAAACATCAGTGTTGGTGGTTACTAAATAGACTGCCCAAATGTAACTTACCTTCACTTACCTAAAACCATGATTTCTTTCATGGTATTTTTGATTTTAGCCTTTGAATTATTTAATAACTTCAAATAATATCTGTGTACTGTAACAATTTGAGAATAAGGGATGTCTTTCACTCAAAAGTAGTTTCACATCATGAGAAAGCACAACAAAAGCTGAAATTCATGCATCAAATGTTTGACATCATATTTGATAGCTTTCCAAGAAGTAAATGCTTCTGTTTATTGATCTTCAGTTATTCTTTGCTCTCCGATTGTTGCTGCCACCCTTGTGTAAAACCTTTTTATCTGTTTTATATTTTTTTTAACAATACATGCCAACAAATACATGCCATCAAATGCTACATTGCCCACCTTTATGTTACAGTAAGGGGGAGTGAGAAGTGGGACATGGGGGCCCTGCTGAGCACTGAGCACACAAGATGAAATGAGGTCCGTCTCTGTGGTGGAGCCTCCCACATTGGTCAAGGAGGGACTACAAGTCCTTCCCACTGGGAAAGGACGGTGAAACTTCTGTCCGTATTACATTCATAAACTTGGACTGAGAGCTGTGGATGGGCTGAGGTCTGCATTTTCTGGAATTATGTTACTCATGCATTTAAAAGACCAAATACAGATAAAAACTTATCTGCCCAGATATGTCTCCTAACTTAGAAGCAGCCTGGTACTAAGAGGTATTAGTAAAGTTCTTGGGCTCCTGACAGTTTACAGGATCAGGCTCTTTGGGAGTTTACCCTGGACCGATGCATACAGCATTGGCATGCTACTGTGCCAGCTGAAAGAATTCCCAGCAATCCCAAACCCGGACCAGTTTTCTTCTTAGTTGACAGGATGTCACTGAGCCAGGAAAGAAATTTAAAGGGGTTATCTTCTCAAGATATTAAGCTCTTCTAGGCTGACAGCTTTGTTGCAGAGGTCAACTAAGAGGAACAAGAAAGAAGCCCTGCGATCTAAAGATGGACTGACAGACATGATTTCTTTTCCCTTTATTGATTTATGATGTCAGTGTTTGTGTCCCATTACTCCTATGAGACTGGAAACTTCTGTTTGAAACTGGAAGAAATGGATTTAATGTGGTGAAAACACCAATTTTTGTTCACAAGCATTCTTCAGGGTAGTTCAAGTGTAAACCAATATGTGGGGTCCTGACTAATGAAATCTAAATTAGCTCAGCACATTGCGTAAAGCAACATGAATGCAAGCACTGAGGGTTCAAGACTTTTTCTCAGTGATGAATCTGTTGCCCAAATAAAGGAATTTGTTTCATTCAACTGAGATACAAAATGTAGAACATCTTTTTTTTCCTGGATTGAGTACTGTGTTTGAAAGGAAATCATGAGCATGGTTTTCTTGTGTAAATTTTCTACATAGTTGTATGGTTGTAATCATAGTGAGTTCCTTTAGCTCTCATTTTCTATCAATTTATTTCACTTCAGAGTGTTGCTACATATCCAGCAAAGAGGTCATCTCGCCTTTTGTGCTCTACATTTGATGGCACTGGCTCCATTTTGACAAAGCTGTATCATCAGCTACAATCAGCTTTCCTTGTGTAATTAAAGAGGAGAAAATCCTTAGAAAAACTGCACTAAATGTACACAATTATTTTGTGTAGAGTTATGTTCAGCAAAGGTAATTGGCAAGTTTGAAAGTGCACTTTTTCAGCTATATGTGGAATGTCTCATACAGTATGTCTAATACAATGTAAATGTATTTAATTTATAAGCCTTTGTATTAACAGCTCTGTCCACTGAGTAATGGGATCAGAGAAGAGGGAACAGACGTTGTCAGAATGTTGGTCTTATGGCTTTGGAGAAACCCCTCAATTTCTCTTTTCCAGTCCTAAAATGTCCTCATCCATACAGCTGGGAAGACAATTCCAGGCATCACAAAATATGTGAATTAAGTGGTTATATATAAGAACTGTTTTTTAATTCATTCATTCTCGTCACCTAGTGCTCAGAGCAGCACAAGCAGCAGAACTTGGATCTAATAATACTGAACATGAGGCTTATCGAGCTGTCTGGTGAGCATAATGCATACTGGGACTGCCTGGAGTAGCTCAGCTAATGGCAAACTCATTCTTTAAAGATACTAATAAGAGAACAGTTCATTAAAATGAATACTACATAAATACAGTTTGTCGCTTTTCTTGAAAGATGGCATATAAATATTGGAATTGTCTGTCCGTTGGAAACGACTAAAAGCAGAGAGGTTAATTAGAAGAACGGATCTTGCAATAAATCCCGAGTCAGGGATCATGGATAGATGGGGGAAAAAAAATGACTCTGCAATTTTTCCCTAAGAACTTATTGCTAACTGCTTGTGTGTATGAGATTGCAGCCTTTGAGAACTCCACTCTCCTTATTGAGAGATAAACCTAAGCTTTTTCTGTAATGTGAATAGTCTGGTTGTGTCCAGCTATTAGAGCCTAAGGACTGATCCAGATTTCCTTGACACCAGTGATTTTATTGAGAAGTGTGAGTGCAGAAAAAAGACTAAGCTGGCTCAATGATTATGCTGAGTTAATTAAATGGTGTAATTTGTTGTGCCTTTCCTTCCCTGAGCAGGACAAGCCCAGCCTGCACAGTCGGCTCAAGAGATGGTGGAGCATGAGGGCTCCAGTTGAATGTTTCTGTACACATCAACCCCTGCAAACAGGGTGGTTAAGGGGGAGCTGAAGGGTGTGAGGATCTCTGTGGACCCTCATGGAGAACGCCAAAGTTGTGGCATGCTCCTCCAGTTGGGTTGTTGGAAGAGATGCCATTGGGATGTTCATAGTGTAGATCAGGAAGCTCAGGAGCAAAAGGCACCTTGCACCCCCCTCATCCTTACATGTAGCTTTAATCAGTATCGTTTAGAAAGCTGTTGGCAAAAACCTGTTTTAAAGTCCTTGAGGAGCGTTCCTGCTGAAGCTTTCACATTGGTGATGTTGTGTATGATCTGCCTCCTCTTGAAGCAGGTATGAACTGGGGACACTGCTAAATAAATGGAGCTCTCCTGATGTAAGTGATCATCCAGGATGTTGGTTGAGTATTCAGCTAGGTTCGTGTCAGCGTATTGTCACTTTAAAGCTATGCAGTTTTAAAATGTAGTTGTGGCTGCATGTTATCTAACAAAGATAAACATCCCAAAAGAGATGTAGAAATGCGAGTATCTTGGCCAGTCTCAGCAGTTTGCAAGGGAAATGCTGCTGGCGGAGCAGTTCATACAAATAGACAAGAACCTACATCATTTGAAATGGGAGAAGGTGCAGAGAAGGTTTATTAAAGGGAAAATAGAAACTATAAGTGCTTTGCTTGTGTACCTGAAGAACACGTTAAATCTGACAACGGCTGCTGATGAAGAAAGCCCAGGTGTGGGCATGTGGCCCCACTGGCTTGTTGATGGAGCACTGCTGGGAATAACAACAGTTTTTGGCGGTGACTGATTACACACGACACTTCTGTCACTCCCTGTAGTGGACCAGGATGACAACCTCCTGTGTCCCATAAAAACAGTTAAACCTTTTTATCAGTCTCAGAAAAAAATTAGGGAGTAGAGAAATGAGTTCTCTGTAACCCTGAATGTTTTTCATAGATGTCTTCAGTGCAAATTATCTGTGTGGCTGGAGAGGCAGTATACGTAACTGAGGCACAGCTCCTTTTCCTTTCTGAATGCAAGGAAGTGTGTTAATGTAGTTAGATTATCATGAAGATATTTTAAATTAAAAAATGCATGCTGGACTTAAACTTTTTTTCCTGGTGAGCTTTAAGTTTGATTTAGGGAGATAGCTTTGTGCATATATAGAAAAAAAATGCACTAATGAAGGCAGAACTTTATTTGCTGTCTACAGAAGTAGAGAGTTCTCATGAGAAGAATTCTTGCATAACTCAAACAGTACATCTACCTGCTATTTGAAGCTAATAGTCATGTTTTCCTAAGGTGTGCTTCTGGGACTTGAAAAAAATAACACAACGTGGCATGAAAGAAGTTAAATCAATATACAGATTTCCAGAAATATATTTCAAAAAGAACTGCAGCCGTTGATTTCCTTCCATTTTTCAGGGAGGTAATGAAAAATAAATGGGAAGACTACTTAGTACTTCATGTCTGATAACTCAGAACATACATACAAAACTGTAGCCAATTCTGAACACATTTAAGGAACTATGTATTTATGTATGAAGACAACATGGAAGGTGTTCTTAGAGGTATGTCTTAAATGGTGTGTGTTTCAGTGTAATGGCCCACAGACATTGAATTTTTGGGATTCTCATGCCACCAACCAAAAACTCCTGATGCACTGATGTTTGTTTTCCCAGATACCTTTTGTTTTCTCACATACTTCATCTTGGTATCAAGTGTTGGTGTTGAACAATTGCAGACATACTCTATCATGGCAACTAGAAATATTTTGAAACTAGAGATAATTGACAGCCTATGTTGATAACCTCAGTTTTTGTACCTTCTACCTCTTCACTGCTTAACACTGCATTTTATTTTTTTTTTATTCTTTATTACATATCTTCTGGCTGTATGCTAACGGGAATAACTTATAGCTGCTATTTGTGAGTGATCTTGCTCTGAGAGTGTCTCTGTTTGAATAAATGTTGTCAGAAAAGGGAAATGGGATGAACCCTTGGTCCCACTGAAGGCAGTGGCAAATATATATGGACTACCACGGCTATAATTTTGCCCATTTGCCCATTGGGGTTCTCCATCCCTCCAAAACTGTGAAATAATGTAGTGCCCTAAGTATCCATGTGTTGGAATCTTGTAGTAATATTGATCCAGTTCATTGGTTTCATTTGTTCCTCACAGTTGAAATGTGAATTCTATGTCTTTTTGAATATATAATAGTATTCTCAGAGATGTAGCATCTATTTGCTTATTCTTGCTGTTATTTTATGTGCATAATATATTAATATTGAATAATTAGTTAAGTCTTCAAGGATCATCAAAAATTCTTTAGTTATGTGAATTCCATTCATTAAGTAATTTCCTGAAGTCTTACCCTCCATGGTGACTAAAGGAAGCCTTGCTGAGAGCTGGAACATTTTGTAGATAGCACTATTTATCCAAAGTCCTATTATTAGCCCAGAAAGAAGGGCTCAACATGTATTTTTATTAAAAATGACCCTGTACTTAACATCTTTAATGAAAACTAACCATTGTGATATGAATTTAGAAACCCTGACACCTTATTTTATAGAAATGAAGTCCCCTCGTATATTAAAATTAACATTTTTAATAACAAAAAGTGATACAGTCTGCTGGAGTAGGGCTAAATTTATCTTATGATTGTACTTGTCATGGCCTTGAGTATTTATTGAGTAGTTTTAAAAGTTCATTAAACTCAAGAGATTAAATATTGCCCCGAGCAGCGCTCCATAAAAGAAAAAATATAGTGCTATTACTTGGTAAAATGTTGTGCTATGTTGTTAATTTAACTCCCCTGAGTTCTCATCTTCTGATTCAAAAGACATTTCCCAATGCTGTTAAATTTGACATTTTCAAAGAATCTCGGACTGTCTCAGCATTCACCAGAAACTCCGTCTTTCCCATTCATTTCAGAAAGGCAAAAGGAAGCGAATAACTTCAACAGACTGTCCTTCTAAAATGTCAAGTGTGCCACTCTCATCCATTTATCCAACTTTCATTTTACTATGTCTCTTTGTTTACTGTGATCTAATTGTTCGATGGAAGCACATTTCCAGGCTTTTGGGTGCAAAGAATAAACTTAAAGTTAATGCTGTTGCTTCTATCAAAATTTGAGCTTTCTTTGTCCAAAACTATAGCTGCTGTTTTCATTCTATTGAAAGTGTTAATAAAAGCAGTTATTAAAAAAAATCCACAGCACTTGCTAACATCATTAGGTGATGTCTACTGTTTGTTTTTCTTGTAATTTCCTGGAGAGTAGTTTCCCACTGAATCTCCATAGGAAAATTCTTTTTATCAGTTATTCAATAAGACGGTAAGATGGGGTGTATTCATTTAATTCATACTTAACATTATTTATGGCCTCAGCAACAGTGCTAGATGTTTTCTATACATAATTATTACAGACTTCTTATCTTCTAACGAAGTATTACCAGGTGGGGGGAATGGGAGAGAGGAGTCTTTCCAATAGGAAATGTCAAGCTTGCATTGGTTACCCAGCACAAAACCTGAACTGCGCATTTTTGAGCTGTGCTCTCATTCTTTCAAGTCAACTTAAATGAAGTTTTGTTGTGCTATTGTGATTTTTCTTAACAGCTTTTTGCTGCATCTTGCTTGTGAGCTTATGTGCTTTTTGATTCCTTTGCTATTGTGTACCCGCTCACTTTGGGCTTTATGTGTCTATAGCTGTTCCTGCTTTTATGCGTTATCATTGCTGGAGTTTGGGGATGAGAGGAGTCCTAGAAATAACAAGGCACTTTAAACCCCAAGAGGAATTCGCATCTCCAGTTCATGGCTCCTCTTGTTTGTAACTGTGTATCTCAGTAAGCATGGCAGATGCTGAACTGATGGCTGACATTTGGTGTTGGATAGAGGCAGAAATTCTCTCTCTCATGGAGGTTGTCATCCATGATTCAGAATTCATGTGGAACATTATTTGAAACTATGTAAATAGTTAGATAAATCATGTTTCGAGACCTTTAAGCTGAAGGTGATGATGTATGCATGGCTTTTTTTTCATTGCCATTTAAAAATGCTCTGTTTGTCCTATGCTATTGCTATATCGAAGAAGACCAGTTCCAAGATCTCTGCTGCAGTTCCCATTCACAGAGTTGCCTTCATTTGCTGTAGCTGCAATCAGTTGTGTCAGATACCAAGACTGCAATGTTAGCAAGCAAGGTGCAGTGCTTCCCCTGCCACGCTCACCTGATGCATACCAACTGGTTGAGCTAAGCATCAGGCAGGAGATTTCTTTACAGGCAGAGAAGTAAGTGTGGCTTTCATTTGGCCACTTCTGAAATACTTTCTCAGAAGTGCCCAAAGATTCTTTGCTGCTGCCTTTTTAGTTTTCCTCCAAGAAGTTTCAAACTGCATTGTTCCAGGTTCTCAATCTGAGAGTATGGTGTAAAGTGTGTAAAGTAGTTTGCAATAACATAGCTGATGTTGCATGGGATTTTTGTAAGCTATTCTCAAAAAGTCTTGTAAGAGCATCATCTTATGGTAAAATTGATGTGTTCCTCTTTGATGAGTTTCAAATAAGTATCAGAGGAGTCATAAACTGAATCATTTCTACATGATTTAACATCACTTGCAAGAGATTGCTGTTAGCAGAATCTTTCTATATCTTATACAAAATGGTTCTTCATTGCAATGTACCTTTGGATACCTGCTTTTATATGTATTCTAGAAACCTAGCTTGCATCTAAGACTTGCTTATTTACTGGCAAACACATTCTGTGCCAGCTGCTTTGTATTTTCTTGGGTTTTCAGTACTAATTTCTCCTTATGCAGGTGGTTGAGAGCTTTCTTTAATTATTACTTTTAAACCCCAAGATCCGTGTGCGTAGAATTGAGGTAGATAGATAGTTTTCCAATTATGTTTGTTTGTATAACAGCCATGCCTGGGGACGTACTGTTTACACATTACACATGCATACCAGTCAGGATGCGTGTGTAAATCAAGGATTGATTTGAAAATTAAACTCACTGGCCCTGTAGCAAAATCTAAGTTTACAGTGACAAAACAATAACAGGGAATTAGCGAGAACCTCTCCTAAAATCAAATCAAGCTCTTGTTTTGCAGCAAGTAATTAGATTGCAGTTTGTTTCACCACAAAACTTACCATGGCCAGTAAATTAAACTATCGCTTGTCTTATAAAAATAGTTGTCTTTGAACTGTTTGAAGGTGGCCTTTCTTTGCCTACATTTTCCTTTTTTTGTTACAAAATCAAGTAAAGTTTACTATTTTTTCATTAGCATTATCATCAGCTGCTGATATTAGATTTGTGAAAGTCTGTTTACTCCAGGCTTCATTATGGAATTTAAGCTATTACTGATCTTTCTACTAACACACGTATCTTTGAGCAACCTGGTTGCATCAGATAAAGTCTGGAACGAAAAATGCATTATACAGTTCACAGTTCAGAGAAATGTGACGTGTTAGGTAGTTTTCCACCCCTTCAGAGATTCTTCCTAATAGGAAGAATGAACAGTTGTTGTTATAGGTGCAGAGCCAAGCCTGTGGGTCAGAGCTGGTGCATGTCTTCAATATTATTGTTTTAATCGATGAGGATTCCTCTTCTCTGTAAGTGACTGTCATGAGCCGATAGACTTCAGTAGCTGCATTTCAGTGGGGAAGTAAAAACTATAAAACACGCGGAAAAAAAAGGCTTTGGAAATACCATGAAGTTTCCACCAGAGGTTTTCTTCTGTGTATTTGCAATAATGCTTTGTACATGCCTTGTTTTTCTTGTTTCACTAAACCGGAGATCTTTGCTGGAAGTAAAAATTGTTTTATACATCTGAATGCAAATCTCCCTGAGATATGTCATCCCTAAATCAAAAGCTAGGTTTGATTCTAGTTTTGCTGGTATTTCTCAGCATGGCTATTCAGTCATGTATGCCCAAGTTTGACGGGGAAGAGTCCAGGGCTATTGTAAGTGGCAGTGTGGTTTTGAGGGGCTGATTCCTTGTGTTGTATTCATGCTGGTGCTTTTAAACTTGGGTGCCAAGCTTCTCAAGGGTGGCAGAGGAAGGTGTACTGGGTCTGGCTGGGATGTTAACTTTCCCTGCGTACGGTAAAACCACCACAGAAGGATACATGTCTGATTTTGTTGTGTGTGGAGCCGAGTTCTGGTACCTGATGTGGTGAGACCTTCAGTGCCCGGGTGTATTAACTTACCTACTGTTTCTCAGGCAGTTCCATGGTATGCATTTGGGTCTGTGAGTGGGGGATTTGTATGCAGGGCTATCAGCCCTGGTTAGAAGACATTGACCAAACCTGTGGGGCTGGTTTAGATGGGTTTAGATGGGGTTTAGATGGATTTTGTGGCTCACTCTCTTACACAGCTGCTGCAAAAGTCCTCTAAAATATTTTGTCTGTTTCTGAGGTAGAAAGGCCATTTCTGGTCACTCTTCCTGTTGTTTCCTAGTTCCATGCCTGTAGGGTGGTGAAGCTGCTTCTCCGATGGTTTTGTTGGTATGTGGCCATTGATGGCTGTGACGGATGGGACAGTGGATGTAAGATAGGGTGGGGAGGAAGATTTTGCTTTCCTGTGTTTCTCTTTAAATCTTTCTAAGTCACTGTGCAACAGACTGGGCTGGACCTTCATCTATGTGCTGTTTTGCAAACATTGTGATTTTTAAAGTAAATTTGATGAGAACCTTGTTTAGCATGTAATGAGGAGTGCTGATTTAACTTAGTCTCTTTTCACTCAGTGTAATGATCCGTACCATCTAAGAAGTCACACGGAATTTGATTTACAGGCCTCTTTGCCAGAACTATGATTGAAATTTTCCTTAGAATTGTGAACTTTGCCATTGTGCAGGACAGAAAAAATAACGTAAAGTTCATCTTTTGCCTCTATATTCACTTAATGCCTTGTTCTCTGAGCAAAATGTTTTTAGCAATTAAAGGAGTTAAGCAGAATATTTAATTTATCAACCAATTGCCCTTTTCTTTTTGCTAATGCATTTTCTGAGTCTCAAAATTGTTTGTCAGTTGTAGGGAGATGTACCTCCTGTCTGTATAAATAAACATGAGCTTTAGCCTTTAGCAAGATATTTCAAGAGGGAGATAAATATGTTTAACTTCCTAAGTTACGTGGAAAAATGACATAACAAAATTGGATGATGTTGTATTGCCTTTATGTATGCTGGGAAGATGAGAGATGTAGCTCTTCCACGGCCAGCTAATAAAAGCTGATGTTTGACCATTTGATTTCTGAACTCCTGTGCACCTCAAAGACCTTAAATAGCTCACAGAAAATCTGGGAGATGTGCAAGTAGATGATAATTTGTTGAAAATGAAGCATTCTGCAGACATCTGCTGTTATTGCTGAAGCTTTATCCACAGCCCAGGCGTGTTAAGAGACTCATCCAACTTCCCACTCGTATGTCCAGGCAGTTCACCTTCTTAGGCTGCCATCCCGTAGTGGCAGCATGATGCCGTGGGACGGCTGGTGTTGGAGGAGTGCTAACACTCCTGTTGACACAGATAAGAAGTTGACCATGACCGTGTGCATCTTATAGCCCCTGGATGTGCTGTCAGTAATTGGTATTTTATGCATCCAAGCATGCTTTCACAGAATCAAAGGTGGTCTTATTTGGTTGCTTCTGGTGTGCGATTCTGTTTTACCTAGTGGCAGCATTTTTTTCCTCAAAAATCTTCTATGAAGAATTTACCCATGAAGCATGAGGGAGTTGCTGTAGGCTGGTGGTCATGGTCCTGCTCCTGCCAAGACGGTGCCTCTCCCATATCAGTCTTGTTGCACTGCTTTGTTTGGTTTTTATTCTCTTTTAATTTGCTAAGAGTTTAGAGAACCGAAGCTGTTCCAAGGGGAAAGAGTTGTTTGGTTTTTGTCTTTGTTATGAGTTTGTATTGCAAACACACAACTTTATAGAAGTGGTCAAAAGATTGATTCTACCACATTAAAATTTCACTGCTGAATTTAAACCAAGTGTTTAATGACAGTTCTGACTCAACTGCACGCTCATTGCAAAATACTGAGGTGTTTGAGCTTGATCATAAAACAAGATGTGAACCCTATTGGGAAAAGTGTTCTATACCTGTTATTCTTCAATTTCAAGTAAAATGAAACTGTAAAAACAATTTTTGTTGTTATTTTCAGAAATAACTCCTCATGTAGGACTCGTTCTGAAAGAATATTCTACTTGTGGGTTAAATATTCAACTTCTCAATTTGTTTTGCATACAACAAGCAAATTATTTCTGCTTGCTTTTTTAATTAATCTAGTTCACATCAACTGTAGCATTAAGGAACTATGGTTACACTCTTGGCATTTTTGGGTTCAGATAGACAGAGCCCCGGTATTTGAAGCAGAAAGACTGGTTTAATCTTGATGCAAGACTACAAGTTCAAGTGTCTATCACTTCAGTTTTTCAGGCTCTAATTTTGTTTTCCTGCATTTTTTTTCTGCAAGTATGATAGCATGGGTAAACATGATTTAATCCACTCTCATTAATGTACTAAATAACTTACCTTACCTGGAAAAGTATTTTTATATTTAAGTACCTAGATAAACTTTTGGGATTATTTACCTCCCCCACTACTGTGCTTCTGTTCATTTAAGTAATAATTGCATGATTTCAGTTCATGGTTTGCTCTTTAAGTATGTAAAATCTGGAAATCACACTTTCTGAAGTCTACATACTGTAAAGATCTTCATGCATTTAATTGTTTAATTGAAATATCTAAATGACTGGCAGCTGTAGTAAACTTAAATGGTAGGGATATAGTAATTTCACTTATTATTGACCTTAACGCTTATGGAGTTGTGACAAATACCAGGCTGTTTTAGATTGGCAGACTGAAAATGAGAAATGTTTTTGGCTTTATGTCCATCTGATTCAATTATTCTGACTCTTTTCTATGTAGCAGTTAAGAACAACAGAGTTCCAGTGTGCTTTCAGAGCTGAGGTTTCCTTCTTTTCTCCTCCCTCCCCCCTCATAATAAGCAATAACACTGCAATCAGTGAAAATCCTTAACAATGTCATCTTCTGAAGATTGAGCTAATTTATTTAATTTTCACAGTTAGCACACTGTCACAATGGTGGGTTGCTGTCATATTGAACATCAGAGAAATTTTATGCTTCTTAGCATTGCAGAAATGACCAGTGACATTAAAACTGTATGTAGCACCTGGCTTGGAGGTAATTCTTTGAAACGTAATTGTAATTATGATGGTTGGAAAAAAGCTCCATGATGATTCTTGATGATGATTGCACAGGGAAATGGTAATGCTGTCAGGTGTGGAATAGCTTCAAGAAGAATTTGCTGCTTTATGTTTTTCCTCCAGTTTTTAGTTTCACTGTGAATTTATTATATTTCTAGTACTTTAAAAATACATATAGTACATTTAAGAGAGAAAACTGCAGGTGTAGTCAGAGATTGCAATCCTTCAGAAAGTCCACAGTGTGCAATATATCACAGATGCATGACATTTCATGGAGTGGGACAACTTATGTATTCGGTTTATGCTGAGTTGAAGTGAAAAGACCCAATTCAGCAAAGATCTTGAGTACATGTGTAGTTCTACACTGACAAGCAGCTCTTCAGGCTCTTTTTCACAGTTTGTGCAGCACCTAGCACAGTCAGGTCCTGTACTAGAGCTTTGAGAGCTACCATAATTAACTTTAAAATGTATTTAATTCTCTACTGGCAGGAATGTCAGTTTTGTTTTTGTTTTTGTTTTTTTTTTCCTTAAAAATAAATAATAATGAAAATATGTAGTAATCAGTTACTTTGAATAGCTTGAAGAATTGGCAACAGGAACAAAAGGAGGATGCTTGTAAGAATCTTGGGAGGTGAGAATTTGAGGAGACAAGTGGTACTAGGAGAATGATTACCTTAAGGAAGCACAGGACTGACAATGCCTTGTTTTTTGTAAAATTGCCCCAGATAGACAGATCAAGGGGTGTGGCTAATTAAGCAACACTGGCAGAGACTGAAAGGAGCAGTACAGAAGTCATTGTCTTTGGAAAACTGATTGAAAGAAGGGACGTTTGTGAGAGATTTGGAGGGAGGGCAGAAATAAGCTTACAGAGCACCCAGAATCCGGAATGGTTTTCCCCAAAAAGCTGACTGCTTTGGTGCTGGTGGCTTGCAGAAGGCTTTGGGGGACCAGTATGTGCCAAATCTGCCACGTGCATAAGACGAGTGGGAGAGAGGTGGGAGGTGAAGACGATCCTGTAGGCAAGATGGGGATCAGCAGCACATGGAGTGTGAGGCTGGAAAATCCAAAATTTGATAAAGTGAAGCTCACATAGTCAGAAATGTGGGCAAGCAGCATGTAGATAGATGAGAAGCAATGGATCAGAGGGCTGCCATAGGCAGGTAAGAGTATAGGTTTGAGGAATTGCTCAGTGGCATTGCTTACGGATTGGATTTAGCATCTGTATACATGTTTTACACCATTTTTTGGAAAGGACGGATTCTAGCAACGTTATGTAGGAAGAAGCAGCATGAGCTGGCAGCACCAATTCCACTGCAAAACTGTTAAACAAATAAGTGTTACAGAAGTAAACCTGTGAGAAATAAAACATCTTTGTACTTTACTGAGCCAATTAAAAAAAAATCAGGGAACCCTTCCTACATGTATTAGAAATCTGTTTTAAAATCTGTTAAGTGGATATTTTCAGTTGAAGGAAGTTATGTTGCTGTAATGTTTTCTCATTTGTTTCATCTCAAATATGTGAAACCTGCTGTTTCCTAAATAAGTAAAAGCAGATGGAGCAGCCTCAGTGATAGGTTTTGCTGAACACTTCAGCTCTGTTAGTTCAATTCTCACTTACTTAATGCTATTACATTAGAGATGTACTTGAAGGTCGCAGTATGGAATGTCTCACAAAGATAACATTGACTGAAAAAGTCAGTGAAATATATGAAAAAAAAAAATAGTATTTATCTGTTTTATTCTCTTCAGTATCTTCTAATCCAACGGATTAATTTGGCCAAATCATAATATACTAGATTAGTGTTGTGCCAACCTCGAAATGAAAGGAGAAGAAAATAAAAAATCTCATGAGTCAGACTCCAGGTGTTTGTGAGATTGGCTGAAGGAGTTCTCGGTTGTGTTTTAGAGAACTTTTATTGGCTCTTGGTTTCAAGGACTTCAGAGGTATAGTCACTTCATGTTTCCTAGCTTTTCATGTTGCGCTTCACAAAGGTTTCTGTATATTTATTTTGAAGGAAAACTTTTCAGGTAATCTCATTTCCATGATTTACAAGAAAAAAAAAAAAAAAAAAAACATGTTGCTGTGCTTGTGCTGTCACTGGTAAGAGCGATTCTCATAACTGCTAAGTGAATTCTCCATGGTTTTCTTTTGGTTGTTTATTTTTACTGCTTTCAAAGTGAGGTAGGGGAATCAATTATTGGAGTCTCAAGGTTAGCAGTAAATTTTTAGTCATGCACGTTATGATTTGTACAAATTAAGGCTCTGACCTTTTGATTTTCTTTGCCTTTGGAGAGGAATTGCCAATGAATGTATTGGAAAGTGTTGCAGAGGAAATGAAAGGTGAGGTGGGAAGGTTTCCAAATGGAAATCAGTCTAAAATCACATTCATGAATCTTTCTAAGAACATTAAATCCATATGTTGTAATTCTGCCTAGACCAAAGTTATCAAATTCCCAATGCTTCCAATACGTATTTCATTTCGGAGCTCTGCTAGAATATTTTGAGCTTTGATGCAAATAGCTGATACAGCCTAAAGTTATTGTTATGCTAAATAAAATGGATGTTTTTTGGGTTAATGAATTTTCTTCAGTACCATCTCCTCTTTCTTCATGTACAATAGAATAAATTCATACGTGTACTGTAGATTAAATTCATACTTTCATACAATTTTGTGTGCTGAGGATCTGCTGTGAGTTGTGCAAATATCTTGGCATTCTTTATTTAATTTATTAAACTTGTGTAATAAAAATATCAACGCTGAAATTCATCTTCTTCAAGGAATTAGTTTTGCCATCTGGTAGTCTGTAGTTAGAGGGAAACTTTATTCCCCGAGAGAAATGCGAAGGCTCCCCTACCATTCATACTGTGTTTTCTTTAAATCCTGTAGTTTAAGTGAGAAAAAAAGTATCAAATTTCCATGATGGGACTGGGCTTCCATTAGCAAGACCCTGAATTTATTTCAAGATATGTGAAGAGAACAGCAGGGGTGGGATAGCATGATGCTGTTCTTCGTTGCATTTGTTGGAAGTGCTCCGTTTCATTTATGTACACAATGCCCATGAAACTAATATATTTAAGGATAGTGGAGCAACTTGCGTTTTCTTAATGAGACTCATGATAGTCAACAGTGCAGGTCTTTTGAAAATGTTAGTGTAATAGAAGCTTTCTGTGATTGGTATTGCATCTTCTCGTCTGCCTTAAAGGCTCTCTGGCAGATGGACTACAAGGAAAATAGTTTTAAACGGGGACATGGGTTCAAAATAACTAGCCGTTTAATTGCTCTCTTTCAAAATCATTGTGTATCCTGAAGGTTTTACCACTAGCTAACAGTGCATTTACAGTTCTTAAGTTGTTCATTATAGAAACACAGTCAAGAGTCTTGTCTGAAGGGAGCTGGCTTGAACATTCCCAAGATATTGTAAGCTGCAAGGCACAACATTTTGTTTGGTTTGAAGCAAGGTACTAAGTGCTTTGCAATGAATTTTAATTGATTCCAGTTGCAGTTAGTTTTCAGCTCGTCATTAAGGAGAGGCTTGTTTAGTATGGGGCAAAATATCTCAGTGTTTTTCATTCTGACATATAGGACTTTATCCTCTGTTGGTGTAAATCAGCCTAAAGCTATTGACTGCAATGAAACTGCTGATTTATGCCACTTGACCTCCTCTTCTCTTTGGTGCTTTACATACAGGATACAGAGGGATTACTGACTATCAAGAGCCTGCAGAATCAGGCCCTCCAAAACAAATTAGTCACATCTCTGTCCAAGCAGATTGCAATAAAACAAGAAATATGAGAAGTGCTCTTAGAATATTTTTGAACATAATTTTTTTACTGTTTCTTTTCAAAGGAACTAAAATGTGGTCTCTTACAGATAAATATAAATGAGTAGACCAGTGAATTTGGATGAAATCATACCTTTTTAAAGATGCAAATTGAAAATTAAGCCTCAAAACAATAGATTCCTCCTGGGCCTTTCAGGAAGGATTGTATATGCTCATCAGACTCTGGTGCCAGGTTGCAAATTTTATTTCACAGTGAATTCCATGGGAGAGCTGCTGGTGCTCGCTTCTATGATGAAAAGAGAAAGATCTATTGAAAATTTGTGTAGCTTTTCCGACAATCTGGATCATCTATTTAGGAAGAAGATTCTTTCATGGGGAAGGAACGGTAGTGTGAAGTGTTGAATTTACCACACTCTGTCTGGGCCGTTGCATTAAAACCGGTGCTGTTGTGTGGACATTCATATTGGTAAGGGAGAATCTCATCTTTGTCCCCAGTTTGTGCTCATGCCTATGGCAGATCTTTTCTTCTTGTGCCACTGCGAAGACAGCTTCTTTCCATCTTTTGTTTCTCTCCATCCTTTCCTTTTGTTTTTGTTTCACACAGGGAAGATTTTTTCCAAGCAACTTCATAACGTCTTTTGACTGCAGTCATTCAACCTGGAAGTTCATCTCCTAAATCTGAAAATACAGCAGGGGAAAAGTCAGTTTGGGAACTGTCCCATGCAAGATACAATAATGATAAAATTATTTACCAATTGGTAAACTGCACGTGGAAGAAAGACTGTATGGTCCTGTGGGGAAGAAAAGCTTTATAGTCTGGTTGACTTTGGTAGGGACCTGGCAGTGCTGTTAGAGGTATTCTGCAGTGGCTTCATCCTGCTTCTGCCATTGACAGGTGCTCTTCATGGAATATGCATATGGGACAAATATGGGAAAGATGATAACCGTGTATTTCTTATTTGGAAGTCCTAAAGGTAGGCTGGAAATCTTCTCTCAATGTTCTGTTTGGCCATTGGATATGTTTGAAATGAATCTCAGACTTGGACTTAAATCTTTCCACAGGTTAATCGTTATGGTATATTGCTACTAAAATAAAATATGTAGAAACAGTATATTTTGGTTTTGTGTAGTATAGAAACATCATGGTTAGCAGCACACAACATACTGATCACAGAAGGTGGCTTAGCTTCAAGAGAAAAGTATAATTCTGATTATAGAAATATTTCCTTGACTTCCAATGTTATATTCATAAAATTATTCTGTTTGTGCATAGCTCCAGTTGCTGCAGATTAGGTCTAAATACACAATTTTACTGGACAATTCTGCAACAAAGTCAATAGCTAATAAGACAGACTCGTTGCTGGCAGGAAAGTGTTCAGGACATCTCTAATTCAGCTGTTACAGATGTTTGTTGGTATTTTGACAAACCGACCCTCTTACACGTAGCTTCAGTTTGGGCACTGGTTATGGTAATTGTTGTGCAGCTCATGAAATATTATATGTGCAGCAGTAAGCTGGCTTTTACAGAGGAAATAAGAAAGGAAGTAGTTTAAATATGTGGCTTCACATATGTTTTTGAGTGTGATAGAAATGTATTTTAACTTGTGAATTTCCAAGTTTAGTGGTGTTACTAGCTGAGAAAGGAACTGCACCCTGTGTTATAAACCAGCTTGCTCTTCCATAGATTGATGCTATGGACCATCTTTAAAACAAGCTTGTATTTTTTCTGTACATCATTTTTTTTAATTGCCAGTCCCAACCTCTCTGTGTGTCAGTGTAGGAGCCGGGTGGAAGGGAAGCACGTTGGTGTTCCACGTGAAGCACGAGGTGTGCTTGCAGCCTCTTCGCCCTGGCTGTGAGATGGGGGTCAGAGGGCTGCTCGACTGCAGGGGGCATCCCATCAGTCATGGCAAATTCCCTCTCTGCAACCAGGCTGTGATGGACAGAGGCTGGGTCCAGTGACATTTCAGGTGGATTATTCTCAGCAAGACTGTTTAGCTTTTTAAATGTTCCAATTTGAAATGTTCACTTCAATGCAGGTAGAACACTGCAATTAGAATTTAATTACAGAGAAGTACAAGAGAGCATACCCTGACATGCCTCTCCTGTAGAAAGTTTCACTTATGTTGTTGGAAGGTAGAGTATTAAGTAAATGAAATAAGAGTCATAACTTGCAGGTTGCCAGAGAAGTGTATGCCTAGGCATTTTAAAAGTAATGGTGATATTCCACCAGAGTTATATATCAAAGGTTCATAGATTTTAAAGCCAGAAGGCACTGGTAGATCATATATTCTGACAGCCTGCATAACAAGATAAAAACTTTTCCAATAATTGCATCAAGCATACACAAAAATACAACAGAAAACAATTTTGATTAAACAGCAAGAAGTGTGCACGTTAAAAGTACCTTTGTTTCTCCAGGCTTCAGTTTGCTGAAGTTTTGTTTGCTCACATGATGCAAATTCGATCTACAGCCTGACTCATCCAGCAAAACCTGAATTTGGATTCCTTGTTTCATCATTTATAGCCTTTAGGTGGATTGGATGTTTTTATGTACAAAGAAGTTGTTTCACACAAAGGTGGTTTCATCCTGGAGGGGAGAAGCGTGAACTGAGCAGCTGGAGCTAGCCGGTATTGCCAAGTCTGTAGACGTCCAGACTTTTACCATGTCATTGGTTTGACTTCTCATATGCATTACAAAATACCCAGGGGTTTTGGGAATGGAAACAGAAAACCTTAACTTGAAGATTTTAACTGTTTTGTTTCATTAGAAAGAAACCCTAAATAGAAGTCCTAATTGCTTTTTGAGTATCAGGGTTCTGTTTGTTTTTGGAGCCAATTCCATTATTTCCTTCAGGGTTAGAGTCAGTGTGAGCTCTTTGTCTTATGACTTATTTCCAGCCCTCCTTTTATTTATTTATTTATTTTTGCCCTTCACCAGACTCCAAGTAATTTTATTTTATTTTGTTTGCCATTGAAGTATGCCTTTATGCAAACTCTGGGAATGGTATGCATATGGATCATTTACAAATAAATCTGTGCATGGAAAATATAGATTGCCAAGTAGGCAAAACATAAAGATGTTTGTGTACTCATAATTTTGTTAGTGTTACTGTGCACAACACTTATGCAGAATTAAGTGCTGTGTAACTTTCCTGTGAAACATACATTCAAAGAGGAAAACCACCTGCATTAATTTCCATTTTTACCTGTCACTGCACACTGGTCTTCACCGCCTGTCAGGATTCACATAAATGGCCGATGTTGCACCTGAGCATCACATGGACTTGGAGGAATGACACTATGAAATGAGGTGCTGCTAACTTTGTTATTTGGCTTCTCTGAACTCCATCTGCTCAGGTGTTGTCAGTGCAGGTGCCAGAGGCTACTTGGATGTTCACCTGGTTTTTGCTGTAGCTAAAATGTGGGGTTAATACATGATAGTTGTCAGGTAGAAAGTGTATCAAATTTCGAATTTCACACAGCACGTTTTATAAAGCCCTTGTGTATTTTATAAAGTGGTATATGAGGATATACCACTAGTGGTGTGCTGATGGTTATAATGTGTGTATATAGTGATAAAACCATTCAGTGGTGGCGCCTTTTCAACAATGGCAAGATAATTGAAATGGTTTGCACATCATCTCTTGCAATTTATGCTTTGAAGGAACTATTCTATAAACATATTTGAATTTCAAAGAATTCTACTATATTGGAGAAACATCAGTTTTGTCTCCAGAACCTGTGGTAGTTAGTGCCTGTGTTTTCACATAGTTGCATTTTCCGTTACTCTGAGTTCTGTTCACTTGGTGTGGCAGGCTACCTCTTTCTTCCCTCTCCCATTTGTGTTTCCATATGTTTGACATAATTGTTCAGGCAAAACGCACTGCAGATGGATTGTTGAAAGCTTACATTTGAATAAAGTGAACAAAATACTTACTAAAATCACTTACTGATGTGGATGTGGTGAGTGTTTTGCTTAAAAATGCTCATCATTTCTTGGTTAAGTGAGTGATCGTGGTTAGGTTTTCCTCAGTAGTATTTAATAGTCCATTAAAGACTCTTTGAAATACGGCTTTTCTTAGAAACTGCGGATGGAAGGATGCTCTTGCTTTTAGTGCTGATTTATACCAACTTGACCAGCATCCACAAGTAAAACAGCCTACAACAGGAGGTGAGATATGTGCCTCTCAACCACATTATTAACCATGAGGGGGGAAAGGATTATTCACAGATGATGTATTGTAAATTTAGTAGAGGCCACTTACATTCTGACCACAGATTGTTTATACTCCTGTTCACAAGGAGACTTTCAAGGCTTAATCTTTTTCCTTATTCAGCAAACCTCACCTGTGAGAGTACACGTTGTGAGCTGTTGCTGAAATCTTCTTTGCAAGGCTGGACCCACCTCACGTTTGAGAGAGAAATTCAGGGTAGTGTGGGTCTGGTTTCGTCTGGTTGGGCTTCAGCATTGGTTAGAGGAGTTCATAATAGCAAAGTTTCTCAAAGCTTTTTTAAACAGCATTTCACATGATGAGTCCTGAGTTGTTCTTTGCAAACAGGCTTTAGGTAGAAATGGCCACTATGTTTTAAATTTGTTGGCTTTCTCATTTTGTCTATAGCAGCGTGGTCTTTATTTCAGACTGGTGTCTGTCATCTGTACCTGCTTTCTCACATCATTTCACCCATTTTCCTTGCTCTTTTCTTTGTAGCCATAAATGGAACAACCATTCAATCTCTCTTTTTTTAAAAAAAGAAAAAACTGCATCTGTGTTTAAAAAAAAAAAAAAATAGTACTGTCAAAAACACCCAAATATGCTGTAATACTAATTTCTTTTTTGGAATTTTGAAGAGGTTTTTCTTATCTGTGGTGAGACTTCAATCTAGAGCAGCACTTGAGAATTACAGCAAGTGTTGTAACAATGCCACCTAAGAGAAGATGCCAAGAAAGAGGGGAATACTTATTTTATTATGAACAGCAGGTGGTTAAGTTAGAGCAGAGAATGAAGCCAAACGTGTCTGAATTTACAATAAATACAAGGGTTGAAAAATGTCTTGTTGCAGGATGGAAAAGGCAGAGTCCAAGATGCAGGTAGCAGTGACAGACATCCAGGGCAGGTGCGGTACTTCCCCTGGCATAGATCACAATCAGAGGTAGATAAATAGTAATGAATATGTGACATCTTCCCTATGTTTACCTAATTTTCCTGCTATGCCAGCTGTTCAGTTACCACTCAGGCACCTTTCTGACTTGTCTCAGTAAGGCTGGCCGCATGTTACTTACCAACAAGCAAATATTCAGAGCTTTTTTAAGTTTTATCAAGGTAACAACTACGCCATCCTGCCTTCCTTGCCGGCATCCCTCTGGTACCTGCTGGTGGGCTGGTAGCTTAGCAGCAGTGGTACTTTTGGGGGCTGTGTGTGCACAATGCTTTTTGCACGTGTAACTGCGGGCAGCTTGGAATCGAGTCAGATGGCCGAGGCCAAGTAATTGCTGGGCTGCCCTCAGTGAGCTGCCTGGAGCTGCCGGCTCCCTCTCGAAAGGTCTTTGCTACTTTTAGGAAGTTGAAACGTGTTTTAAAACAGATACGGTGCCCTCCTGCTTGAGAGGGCTGGCATACATGAATGTGCTTTGGTAATTGATTTAATCAGAAAATTAGGTGCGTGTTAAATATTAGTTCTGAATATTGTGTTGTGTTTTTTTTTTTGATTTTTTGATTGTTTTTAAAGAACCCAAAGCCCATTTTAGGCAATGACAGCTGAGCTTTTTGGAGGTTGAAAATGAATACTAACACACCCTGAGGTATATTTTAAAAGGTCCGTGTTGTTCATGGATAGGGTCATTGGGGAGGCAGAGGAACAAGCTGTCAGTTACGGCGTGCAAGGAACTGTTTGTTTCTGTTCATTTTCAGTGGCTAAATGCTGCTGCTTCACTCCTTCTCTTCTCCTCCGACAGTCCCTTTGTCATGCTGTCTCGCAGGGGTGGAGGGGACACAAACCAGTTATTATTTCAGACCCGTCTGAAGACTTTTATATTGCTGTTGACGTCATTTGGCGAAGGGTGTAATTCAGGCAGCTTGGATGCCTGCCATGTAACTGGTCGGGGATGGGCTGAGAAGGAGGACCATGGGTGCTGTGGCACTGGTGGGTGTTTCCCTGTTAGTCCAGAACTTCACTCGTAGTACATCAGGAGAGGTGGAGATGTTGGTGAGGACCGTGGCTTCTGCTTACCTTATTTCACCTCCCGTGGTTGGTGTGAAAAGCTCAAGCGTTCAGGTCAAAGCTGTAATTTCTGGGTGGGATTTGTTTACAGGTTAATCAGGAAGAGATCACTCCTTCCCATCCTTCTAGCCTCTGTAATGCTTCGGTGCAGAGATGTCACTGCAGTTGTTTGGCTCACTCCAGGATTTGTTGTTTTTACATAAATAGTGAAAAACATACCTGAGTTGGAGCAAATCATGGTGTCAGTATACTCAGATGTGGAGAGCAGTAATTGTATTTAATACTTCCTTGTTTCTGTCTTAATAGTAGTCGCAGCCTTCAGCTTGCATGTTGGAAATTAAGATGCTACAAGCGTTTTGCCAGTTGTAAAGATCCCAGCGTATCAGCAAGGCGAGAGCTACATTTATAGTCTCCAAGTGTTAGCACACTTTGGGAGCAAGTATGAAATCAGAGGATAGTGTTCTGTCAGTGTCACTTAGAGCAATCTTGTTGGTACTACCTACATATCTCTTTGTGCCTGTATGCTAAGGAGAAGGAACTGTTGAGGAGAGAACAGAAGTGGCTGCCTTGCAGCTGCTGCCAGGTTTGCAGCACCCTGTGTGTGCTGATACGCTGGCGCTGCACAGCTTCTCACAGGTAGGTCAGGAGCTGCATCCCCTCACTTAGAAATGAAGTACATCCTTGCAGAAGGTGGAGAAGGGGTATACATCTGAGAAATTAAACTGCTGGAAATAGCTATACCAAAATGCCTGGACTGCTTAAAATAGAGTAACAGGAGAAAGATACAATTTTGGCAGCATTATTATTGTCTACGGCAAGGCTTTGAGTATCTGAAAACCAGGCTCTCCTGTCCATTATCAGTCTGGAATTCCAGGTAGCCTTGTAGCAAAGAAAGAAAACAAAAAGGCCAATATGCAAAGATGTAATGCTATAAACAGTCTTGTGTGGACGGTGGCTTGCTCTTAGTGTATGCATGGCTTTCATCTCCTCTTAGAGGTAGCTCCAGTTAATGTTGATATAAAACTGCTTGTTAATTGGAGTACATGGAGATAATGGTAGGAATAATCTCTAAGTAAACTCTAAAAAGCTCAGGAAAAAGGGTATTTAAAAAAAAAAAAAAATCTCTCCCCAAAACCTGAGTTTGCACTCTGCTTTGAAGATAGACTCATCAGTGTGCGAAGCAGACTTCTGCCTTGAGGCCATTTATAGTGCCGAAGCTTGTGAAGCTAAAACAGTTTGATGTGTAATTGCAGGAGGAAATGGAAAACCTGCTGAGCATGGCAGGATGTAGTGCCTTATCACCCTTTATGTGCATCCAGTGCTTGCTGAAATTGCCAGCGGATCCGCAACATCGACAGAACGGTGACATTTTTCATGGGCCGCCGTGTTCTGAATCAACACTGCAACAGTGCGATTAGAGTAGGTAAAGTAGGGGGAACAATCAAAGAGTTGCATGTGACAGATCAGGTTTTAGTCATTCCCTGCTCCTTATTGCCTGCTGTCTTGTGTGATATGCAAAACAGCTTCTCCAGACGCATTACACCTTCACATTACCTGAAAATTGAATTTTATTTGGTGGCCTGCATATAATTTATAGCACTCTTCCAATGCACTTCAGTTCTCATTTAGCTAAAAGTGTGTTCTTTATTTCCTACTGGCAGGGAAACAGAGAAATAAAACTGAATATTCAGCACCACTTACAGTATATAAGAACCAGGCTATTGAAGTTTTAAGCTGCTTGGATATGTTATTGACAAGAACTGTCTATTCTGGAGTTAAGTACACGATGTATTTGATTCCCAGAGGTATCATCTCTCCCTAGTAATTAATCAGGGAAAATGTGCCGACTCTGAATAGCAGTACTTAAAGTTACGGGCCACTGT
This sequence comes from Oxyura jamaicensis, assembly GCF_011077185.1. NCBI lineage: Eukaryota > Metazoa > Chordata > Aves > Anseriformes > Anatidae > Oxyura > Oxyura jamaicensis. Next base: position 11,903,783 of record NC_048912.1, read on the forward strand.
TAGCGCTCAAAAAATAACTGGAAATTGAACATACCGTCTGAAGCAGAAACGGGCCCAGGGTAAGAACTTGAGAACAAGCCTTGCAGGCAGGGGAGGAAAAATACTTTAATTATTCAAATAGAGTTCTTCCTCCACTGAGCATTTCTCTATATGGGAAAAGGTACTGTAAATAATTCACTGCTTGCATTGTTTTGTGTGTACTACCTGCTGTTGGAGTCAGCTGTTGGACCAGCACACATGGTACATCCATGTGTTCTTAAACTCGTAATGCCTGCAACATGGCATCCCCATATCAACAAGCTACTGACGTACAGAAGAACTGGCAGAGAAAATTCATTTGGAACGTAAAATAAATATTTATGGCTGCGAGTTAGGGTCTTCATTTATTTCTCTTCCACCTTAAAGCACAATGCAATGGTCTGTAAAAGATACTAGGAAGTTTGCTCAGTGAACAGCGAGTTAATTGAATATCAGGATCCATGGGAGAGCTGGCCAATGGGCAAAAGAAGTCATTAGAAATAGAAAAGTAGATAGCAAACTGTGCTAGACAGGTAGCAAAACTTGTGACTGGCACAAAGGTGAAGCATGGGTGAAAAACGATAGCACAGCATCCCTTTTGGACCCAAAGCATCAATGTTGTCACATCTTTTGGGTAGAAAATATGGATTTTCAGCTTGTCTTGGGGAGTGATGCAGTTCATATTGATTTATGCCATCCTCAAAAAACATCTGAAACAAAATTTCATCAAGGCTCTTGGCATGTATTTAGGTCAAATTACAACTTAATTTGCTCTATGATGAATCTAGTGAAACTGGAGTTACTGTGTTTAACAACAGAAGCTAGCAGTGGGGTACCCTTCATTTGTGGTAGTGCATAGTCAGACTTTTGACAAGGAGAGACTCTGATTTAGTTGGTGCTTTCTCCACTCATTCATAACTACTCTCCTTTTAATCATGTAGGTTGCTTTTTTATTCTTTTCATTTTCTTACCTTGAATCTGCAGAACATCTGTTTGCTTTTTTGCCTATTCTTTGTTTATATACCTCCTGAGCTTTATTTATAAAGCAGGTCACTTGTTGCAACCAAATATTTATTTCACTCTTGTCCTTACAGTTTGATCTTTCAAATAAACTCCTTCAAATTTGTTTTTCTTCTTCAAGAATATATCATCCTATTAGGCTTTCAAATTTGTCAGAGAAAAAGGAAATCTTAAGCTTAAGTGCTCTTTTGAGGTAAAATGTGTGCCATGTAGGCAACTAACAGCAGTGTGAGTTTCCAAGTCTAATTGTAAATGTTATCAAACATGAAATTTAGGGTATTTAACTGTAAATGTATGCTCTAAATTGAAAAAAAAAAAAAAATGTAGAAACTGAGTGCAATTCATTCAAGCTCATTCCCCAATATTCTGTTGCAAAGGAAAGTTGCTAAGGTCACAGCACGGACAGAGGTGCCTTCAGTGCCCGTTTCTGCTTGGAGTCTCTCCCGACTCTGCTTGGAGACTGACCTAATCTATTTCCACATTACATCCTGGATTTCAGAGGTTTTCTTTTTCCCTTGTCTTCTGTGCCTCTTTAGTCCCTGCTAAGGCTATCCTCTTTTAGAAAATTGCAGCTTTCAGTGAAGAGAAATCGTGTGGATGTGAGTTGAGAATCTTACGTGGTGGCACAAGGGGGGGAAAACTGTCATGCGTCCTAGAAACTGCATGAACCCCAGTTAGAAGTATCCCACTTTCCATGGGGCATTCTTTTTTTTTTTTCTTTTTTTTTCCTGTCTGGAGGATCCAAGTGTCCCAGCTTTCCTTTTATCTCATACACTCAAAGGTTTCCAACCTTGGTGATATTTTCCAACTAAATTTAGGAAAACAATTGCTCCAGATAATACGAGATAATGTTGTTTCACATGTCGGCTTCTTAATCTGACCTATGGAGTGGTGCTGCTGGATTGATGTGCTCTCAACTTATGTTTTAATACTAAAAAGGTCCATGTAAGCATGTATTGCCGTGCATAGGGGAGACTGTGCAGTTTCTGAAGGATAGAGAGGTAACTTGAACAACAGCTTTTGCAGAATTCTCATGCATCTTCCAGGATATATAGCATCGTAAATATGTCAGGAATAAATGGACGGGTAATATACAGCATATAAATATTAAAAGCACTCCCAATCAGGTCTGCACACAGATCTCAGCAAATCCAGGAGTTGCACCTTTTACATCTAAACTATACCAGCTCAAAACTTCCTGCAAGAAGTCTTCATTGTGTATATACAGCAGTGACAGGACAAGATCTTATAGATATGTGCTCAGTGTCTTTGAGCCATGAAGTGTGACTGTCTCTCACTTGTAATTATTGTGCTAGTTCTTTACACCATGATTGTAAGCTTAAGTAAACTTGCCTAGCAAATGAATAACAGTGCTGTTCTATCTCCTGATTGTATTTAGCACTGCTCTAGGATGCTTTACTCAAAGTACTTTCTGGGATACAGCTTTGCTAAGCACGGTAGCAGACTGTTACTGTGAGAACAAATGCGATTACCTTGTAGGCTTGAATACCACCAATACAGGTCTGCTCTTCCCAAGGTGGACATGACTGCGACTTTGTACAAATAAAACTATTGCAGCAATAGAACAAAAATATTCATTCTTCCCCCCATATGCAGCTATGAGGGACTTGTTGCACTTACCTTGATAAAAACACTGCAAATAAAAAAATGATTGAAATAAGCTAATGTCAATAAAAGGAAAACAACATGTTCTGAATATGTTCAGGTCTTGGTTAGTCTTATCAAAACAAGGTATATTGTTAGAGAATTTCAGTTTTAACTGAAGAGCAAACAACTTAGTTTCCTTGTGCTTATTTAAGGCTCAGTTCTTATTCTCTAATACTTTGAAAAATGCACTTTAGCAGCTTTCAATGTCCTAAATAAACTTTGTTTAAATTATGCATTACATCTGAAGTGCTGTTTACTTTTTAAGCTTATAGTTGCATTTTTTTTTTTGCCTTTATTTCATATTTATGTGAAGTAAACAATGAGAGAACATGATCCATCTATCAGAAATGATGAGAATCTGTATCCCTCTCACTATTGGTCTGGACGTTCCTTTTTAACAGACAGTCATGCTTTCTCCTAAATTTTAGTTTTATAGACTGTTTTGTTCCCCTTGAAAGTACATTATAAATCAATAAGAAGCATTTTACTGTAAAAGAAAATGTTATATGTAGAGTACTCCTTGGAAGACTTTTATATTTTATTGAACACTTGAAAAGTTGCAAAGTGGCACACCTGGTGTAAGAGTAACTTAGCTTTCCATTGATGGAAATTCTGATTACTGTACATCACCCCCTATGCAAAATTTATTGCAGGTCTGACTATCTGTATTTCAATAACATCTCGAGAATATTTATTGGAGTGAGTTATCCTCTGCCATGAGCTAGGACAAATATTGCCTGAGAACCAATTGATACATGTCGAAAACCAGAGAAACAAAATCAGTTACTACGAGAATATTCTGGGTGAAATCTTAACCCACTGAAGTGGGGAATTTTGGTGTTGAGTTCTAATGAGCTGATGGTACTTCTGTTGTTTATGAACACGACGGGGTCCTCAGATGCTCGTGTAACAGCCGTGCATAAGCCTAAGGCCTGTTGCAAGACTTTGCGGCGCAATGGGTCAGGCCTTTCAAAAGAAACTTTGCAGCAGCAAGTTATGGGGGAGAGTTGTTCCCCTTCTTGGAATTGTCTCTTTCTCCCTCTTGGAAAATAAGAGAAAAATAAGTGCTTTGGAGAAGGGTGCATAGATGCCTGCTGTTACTTAATCTTGATGATTTTAAAAGCTCAGAGATGGACGAAGCCGTGTATAATCGCATATGGGTGCCTGTATTTTTGTGGACTGGAATCTGTTCTCAGCTGCCTGTCACCTCCTTGTTCCCCTGGGGCTGCTCTGAAACCCACCTTTTAGCATTGTGAAGGATCAGCAGGTTTGGCCTTAGTACTGGTTTTAACGATCCTCTCCAAGGCTGGTGCTGACTGCACCAGGAATTCTTCTCAGGAAAAAAACTGCCAACCTGAGTGGGAGTCATACATGTGGTACTGAGCACCCTGTGGTGCTGCTGCTCACCGTGCTTGGAAGGCACACACAGATAAATGAATCTCATATAGGTGTTTCTCTTCTTGCTCGTAGATGTGCCTCCTCTTCCAAGTGGCTAACAGCCCCTGACAGATCAGTTCAGTACAATTTCTGAGGCCATGCAAGGTCTGGATTTGGTTCTCTGGCCATAGGATATTTTTAGATCCAACTTGTCCTTCTGCTAGCATCCATAGCAAAGCTGCTGTTTTACATTAAAATACAACTAAGCGGATGCTGTCTGTGGCTTGAAGATTTTATTGAGGATAACCATGCAAGGAATGCATGCCAATGAGTGTGAAAGCAGCATGGCTTAAAGGATATTTGAAGCGAAGCCTGACTGTTGCAGTCTGATATTGTCACCCAGTGGCTGGGTGGTAGGTTCAAATCTCATCCCTGGCATCTGGGATGAGAACCTGGAGCTCTTGCATCCCAGTGCACCGGTGTGGGACTGTGCTGGAGTCGGTCTGTGCTGGGTTTTCCTGTTGGAAAGGTGGTGACAAGTGTGACCCTGCGAGCTTGGGAGACCCCAGGCAGAGCAGGTGTGTGCTGTGGAGTTGCTCTCTGGGGATGTGGTATGTCTGATGGGGTTGGGGCTGAAGCCTTACGTATTCTGGAAGGTCTTTTTCAAACTGGAGCTTCTCTGTGCTGCACCAGAGCAGCATGCTCTGATGGTCGCCAGCTTTTCCTAACCCTCCTGTGTGTCAGGAGGGGCTGTGCCACAGGGCTCCAGGTAGGATTTTGCTCACTGCTTTTGGGGAATGGATATGACACCTAAGGTTCCATCCTTCTGGGGGGAAAAAAAAAAAAAAGAAGTAGAAATACCATGAATTTAATGGGTTAGATGAACACTTGGCTGCTGGACCTTGGTTCCGGTAGTCTCATGACCAGCCCATTCAGTTGAATAAGTAACAAAAAATAAACCAAAAAAAATGTTTTTCTAATTTTTACTCGTTTTGAAGCGTGATGTGCATGCCCTGAAGGGGAAAGGAAATAAATAATTCAGGCATGCTAGAAAAATTAAAACAGCTAAATGAAACCAAAATCCCAAATCACTGGAAAATACTTTGATTGGTATTTTCCCCTCTTACTCTGCTGTGATGGATTTATTTTAGTCGTCAGTAAGTCTGTCAAATCAAAAAAAAAAAAAAAAAGTGTGTCTTTAAAGGAAATATTTACAGCAGTGTTTTCTTTTAGGAATCATATAAGCTAAAAAGGAAAAAAAAAAATCCCTTTTAGCAATGTGGTTAAAAGATAGTTCAGCAACAATAGAACACTTCATGTCGTTTCAGCTGGGTTATGCATTGCTTTTCTGTCTCAAAATTCGGTCTCTATTTGAATGCTTGACCTTTCTCTAATAAACATCTGCTATATTAAAAACCTGTGTTCTTTTTTTTCTTTTGCATTATCATAAAAGGATGCAAGGGGAGGAAAAGGGGAGGCAAAATCCAGAAACATTTGGAGTCACAACTCTTCCAGTGACACTAATGTCACTGAAATGCAATCAAACCATCTATCTTCCACGTTATTTATTCAGCGTTTTCTCATGGGGTAGTGTTGTCTATCAGTATATGCCTGTGTGTGGGTACTGATCCTATGTGTGTTGACTTTTTCTTTTAGTGTAGTGGAAAACCCTTTGGACATGAGCAATTTTTTGTTTTGTGACTGAGGCTTTGCCTTCTGACTTAATGCAGATAATAGAAGTTAATAGTTAAATCTCTCTCAACACAGAAAAAGGACAGGGGTAGCAGACCTCTGTCTGAAGCATGCTGGTGCCTCTGTGGCTCTGAAGCTGCTGTTTTCAATGAGAGGGGTTGTTTCTTCTTTCTTCAGAGGGAAAAGAGAAGACAGTAGAGGAATGCTGCATCATGTTTGAAGGAGTTGATTAGGAAAAGGACCCTTTTTCTTTTCACCTTGTCCTGGAGCTGTCTGGGGGGAAAGAAAGTTTTTTTTTTTTTCATTAAAATATTTTCTTAACCTAGCTAATCAATTTTTTTGTGGAGGATTCTGCATGAAAACAAAGTCAGCTTTTTAGGGAAAAATCAAACTTTTAAAAGCTTGCATTTGTAACAATTTCTGCTTTTGGAATGAAGCTTTATATTTCAATGAAAACCACTTTTCTGGCTTTAGTTGCAAATATTTTGCAGCTGATGTGGACCTTGCTACCTGGTGAATAAAACTGCGTCCCTGAGCCTCCCATGTTGCCTCAGAGCCTCTGCATATTTTGGACTTAGCTTTCTGGTGGAAAATCGAAAATCAAGGTCCTCAGCGGTGGAAGAAGCTATATATTTGGGCACTATATATTAAGCTATATATTGATATATATTATATAATAGATATATGTATATTAATAATATATATAATATATATATATATATAAACTATATATTAAGCTATATATTTGTTTCTTTGTGCACATGTGCCACATTGGTGGGCAGGAAGCTAACGTGCAGTGCACAGAGCTTTTCACTGTGTGGTAGCAAAAAGTAATTGCACATGGACCTTTAGAGACAGCATTTCAGGTAATGAAGATGCCCTCCCCTTCTTGCTGATGTACCTCAGTCAGGCTTTGCCTCGCTTGCTGTGCTGCAAGAGAGTAAGTAGCTGCATTGGGCCCGCTGTGGGTGCACGGGCACATTCTGCCACCTGACCCCCTTATCACCCTGCAGGCCTATGGAAGATGATGCTTGAGACAAGAGTTAAATAAGCACCACACAGGCTCACTGCATTTCTCTTGTTAGCATAATTTCCGAAGATGCTTCGTTTCTGGAGTCAGTACTTTAAAAGGTTGTAAAGCTCTGTTGGTTTCTTAGGCTCTCCTGGAAGCATCGGTGCTGTTTTAAGGATCATCAGACAATCTAGTGTTTGGTGTTCAGACTCGCACAACTGTTATTTAACAGCGGTTAGGAAATGACAGGCTGTCAGTACTGGTTGTGAAGGAGCTTCAAGGAGCCATTGTTCTTTCAAATTAAAACATTTAAACATTTAAATCCAAAGCTAGGACTGCAGGCTCATTTTAATTATTCCTTTTGTCTTTTGGAAATACTTTCTTACCGATGATCACAGAGCTGTCACATATACATTACCTTTAGTCAGAATGCATGACAGTGCTTTCCTATTAGCTGTCATTATTTTACAAGGAAAACTGAAAACCGCTAGAGCAGATATATTAATTTCAAAAGAAGACACTGCTGGCAAAGTTATTAAAATAAAAATATCTGAAGACTTGCATTCATTTGATTTATAGCAAAGATCTGCTGTAATGTCTCCTGGCAGTTGAGGTGACTGGATTTCTCGGCTGTCTTACTGAGGTGCCTACAGTCCTGTCTGTCTAATCCCACTCCATCAGGTTGAGGAACAATATTCAGAGTAGTCAGTGATGTGTTAGTCATTCCTCCTTTCTAAGTCTTTTTTTTCTTGGTTAGCAAGATGAATGTACTACATCTAGTAGAAGAGTAATAACCTTTAGTCATGAATTCTCAAATATCTCTGCTCTCTTTACCTTCCAATTTTGATTTTATGCCATTAGTTACTGCTTATCCAACTCCACATTAAATCTGAAATAGTAAAGGAACCCTGAAAAATATGCAGGTTTGGTTAAAAGTGTAGGGAAAGTATCAGGATTTTTTGGTGACCTTTGCAAAGGGTCATCTTCATCATTACCAGCATGTTTATAGCAGTTGAAGCACTTTGCACTTCCAGTATTGGGCTCATAACTGAGGAATAATTATCAAAGGAATACAAGAAGAGCGAAGTTATATAACTGCTTTTTGTTGGAGAGAAAAATGGTGCTGCTTTCATCCCTTCCAAGGTCCCAGATACCCACCAAAAAGCTGAAATGCGTGTCCATGTCATACTAACTTTGAATAGTTTCATGAACTGTAGTTTTATGAGAGAAAAATAAAAAATAGCAGGTATGTATGGGGGTGGGAAATTTAGTGTGTTTATAAAGTTTGCAAGTTCTTCTACTTTGGTTTTCTTAATAGAGTTGTATACTTGCCTCCTGTTTTGCCTTTTATTTCCCATTTTTTGCCTTCCCCACTCTGCAGGGTAATGACCGCACGGTAGCAGCTGCTCTGTGCGACCTTGAGCGTGCAGAAGAAAGCTGTGCTTTTGCAGTCAAAGCTGTTTAAGTGGCTGTGCAATCTTCTGTCAATACCAGCATGGCCCAGTCCCATGGGTAAATGAAGGGGTTTTGTGGTGCAAGTTAAAATAATGGTTCTTGAAATTTTCTCAAAGCAATCCATTTTATGTAGAATATTTCTGGCTGTTTGTCCACTGAATTCACTGGCTTTTTAGCCACAACTAAACAGTTTGCTTTTAAGGCTTAAAAACCCACCTGTTGCTACAGTTAACTGCAGTTCAAAGTATTTTGTCTTTCTTGGGTGGATTAAATAGATGCTCTTTAAATCCTCTCCCTAGCAGAGGCTGCAGTAGGCAATCCTTGGTTCTGGCACAGTAGAAATGTTCCTTGTTTTTCACTGATATTCCCCATTTCTTATGAGAGAATACAGAAAAGAGGAAAATCAAAAGTTCAGAGTAAAGGCAGGATGGAGTTACTTGCCATTTACTGTTCAGCAAGATACAGTTAATTACATACACTTTTTTCATGAGAAACCTCCTGGAAATATATAATGGTATTTTATTTTGATTTGTATTTGCTGTGTTGTTTTGGAAGTAAATATATGTAATATGTTTTCTGAGAGCTCCAGAAGTATTTTAAAAAGGGCAAAACAAATTGATTTAGTCACAGATATCGGTAAAGGCTTTTTTAATGGAATGTACTATGATTTCTGCTGATAACAGAGTTATATTTTTAACATTGTTATTGAAAGAGAATATGCACGTTCTGAGAAAGAAGTCAAAAATGAAGAAAGTAAAAAAAAATAATAAACCTAACAACAAAAGTCATAAGAAGAAAAGATTGTTGTATGGGAAGAGTTTGTATAAAAACTCGCAGCATCTAAAACTGCATTCTTGCCTGGTGATACATGGGATAGAACTATCAGGAAACACAAGGAAACACAACCTTTCAGACCCCTAATAGTTTACTTAGGTTCAGGGGACATCAGGTGATGACTTTTCCTGGAAGCCACTGAGGTCAAACAGAAATATTCCATTCCCTGGTTGTTGTTTTTCTGCAAATGTGATGGGGCAGTGTCATTGTCGTTGTCACTGATGGCTTAAGAGGACTGGAGAAGTTTGGGTGAGGGAGTTGTGTGCGATTGATTACTTTATTGCAGTGTTAATGTTCACGGCTTACTGTGCTGAGAGCGAGTTGCCTTAATGTCAGCCCTGCCGGTGGATGCTGCTGAGCAGCGAGCTCCTCAGGAAGACGTGTGCTGAGAGGAGGAAAGGATGGCTTTAACAAAGGTCATTTTCGATTTGCTGCAGGTAGATGCCATGAGACTGGAAGAAAAGGAAATAATTAAAGCTTTAAATATCCTGTTATACTGGTTTCCACTTTAGCCTCGTTACATAGGACAAGGTGCTCTTTGACAAGGACCGTTTTATTCTTTTTCTTTTCTTTTCCCCCATTACATTAACCAAGGTGCAGAGCATGAACAGCTCTTTACATAAAGGCTATTTTCTCCCATATTGTTTGCTCTCAAATTGCTTGGTCTGAGCTTTGTTTTCCCAGACTAGCCATTTTGAATTGTTTTTGTTAAATCCTAATTTCTTGCCTTTAAAAATGTAAAAAGGAAAAGCCTTTCTTCCCTCCCCTTTAAGTGAGGTTCATAGATTTAGGAACCAATATCAATGATTTTTGCCCCCATATCACTGGGGGTATGATATCTTACCTTGATTATACGAGGCAGCCACTTAAGACTCTGCTAGGCTATGTGCAAGAGGGGAGGCATGCTTGTGTCATTACAAACAGAGGTGTTCATCCCATTTCTTTAGCTGGCTCTAGCGCCCAACTTTGCCAATGCATACTAGCCTGCTGTCATGGGAAAGACTGTGTTGTTAGCTTTGCAAGTTCCCAATTTGTTTGGACTGTGCTGTGTTCAGCGGTGGTCATTAGAGGTCTTCACGCAATAGTGCGTGAAGGATTTTGAGGTGGGGGGTGATCTGAGAAGCTCACTCAGGTACCTAGCCTTCCAGAATACATCTCATGCTTCCTTCTGATAAGGACACTTTGACATAAAAGAGGATGAAATGGTAAATTCCTGATTTGGTGTTTTCTTGTTAAGTATTCGTGTAATTGCTAGGTACCTGAAAATGTGTCAGGTTTGCATAATCTGGATACAGGCAGATGCAAATAAGGAAGAAGTTGCCTTGATGTGGCTGAGCTAAAGCATCTCACTTCTGAATTATAATCCCTCTGGTGTTCTAGTGTTTGCGACTTCTCCTTTAACTGCCAATTTTGCTGAAGTGTGCAATGGCTTTGTGATGTACACAAGCACTCACTAGGGACTACGGTAGGTCTTTTGACCTAAGGCAAATAGAATTTAATCTCTGGCCCTTGGAGGATTCCTTCATAGGTAGAGTGGCTTTTGCATTACATCAGTGTACCTACGGATTGTTGGAAAATTGGCTTACCTTATTAATGTGTGCCAAGTGACTTGGATATAGTACATCTGAAAATACCCAGGGGTGTTTTTTCTTATGTGCAAAGTTGGTCTTTTGCAGCTTGAAAAAAGTACTTAGCTATGCATAATCTTGTCCTTTCAAAATTTCTTGACATTAATTATGGCAGTTACTCTTGCAGACGTAGACTAAGTCCTGACCAAGTGAGGACTTATGCAGATGTTTAGCAGTATGCACTGACGATGATCACATTAACTTCAATAGGTAAAATAATAGAATAAAAAGCTAAGATGTGTAACTCCTATGAGCTGGTGCCAGGTGCCAGCTTTGAAGTCATTTGGTGTTTGCATTTATTTGTACTTCCCTACTCCTTCTGAAAAAGTCTGTGGCTGTAAATCCAATTGCTTTTGCTGTAAATTTTAGTGTCCACAGGAGAGAGATAATGTACTTGAAAAATATGTTCCTTCTTAATTGGGATATAAGAATAGGAAATTTTTCATATGCATTTAAAATTTTGTGGAGGTTGTACTTCAAGCACAGGATTGTTGAATGTACAGTGAGAATTATTGTCTTGTAATGAGCCAAAATTTGATTCCCAAAATCTTAAACAAATTGCTTCAGCAGTCAATGAAATGACTGGGAAGATATTCCATGAAGGATATTTTGTTTATTTTAATGCAGCATGCCCTTCAGATTGTATGAAGGATTAATTGTAATCCCTGTTATCCCACTGCAAACTCTGAAGCCTCCCCTGAACCTCAGTTTCCTATGTGCCTTAAGGAAACTGCCCTAGATGATTTTCCCAAAGTCAGAATTTGTGTGCTGGTAACCACAGTGAATTCTGCACTAAACAATTAGCCTTCACCACCATTCACTTTTCTGTCTTCAGCTGAGCCTTTCTCACATCTTTCCAGAGGTTAACAGCATCTCCAGATCATTTCTTTTGTCCCCAACAAGGTGTAAGCCACAGGGAGCTGTCTCCATGGGAAACGGGGCATTTTTATTCAAATAATCACGCAGTGTTACACTACATGAAAGCCGGGGCTTATGTAAGGCTGGGATTTCTTTAGTAATGACTGCTACATAATAGGGCCACCTGGTGATTTGTGTGTTGCATTACTCTGTAGGAAACTTGAGTTCAGGAACTACTTTAGGGCTCTGGCTGACAGGGAACACACAGGGCATGTATGTTCAGCTCATTTGCTTCATCTCCAAGTGAGGTCATGCTGACCAAGCAGCACTTTGAATTTTCCTTACCTGCTGGCAGATGTAACAACAGTGAGGATGACACAAGAAACAGCTCAGAGCAGCTGGAAAATCATGGAAATGAACAGCCACTGCAATAGTGGGAGGTATATTTTTCCATGTATTACCTAGCTGGAAGGTCATCACATCTAATACTGTTTTATTAAACTACCGTATGGTTTGTTGTCTATCCCTTGCATTTCTTCATACAGTGAAAGGGTACAGTGATGAACACTGCTGCCTAATAAATCCATTCAAATGGTATCATTTTTTTCATTAGAGGTTGTATTTGGTAACTCTTGGTGCGCATACACTTCTTTTCAGAATTTGTAGCTCTAAATATGAGTTTTAATTACTCTGCTTATCTTATGTTATCAATTATATGTTCACTCTTCACGTAGGGAAAATCATGAATGCCATGCCTTTTGTTGAGAACACTACAGAGAGAAGTAAACGTAAAAAGAACTACATCAGAGCAACATTATCAATTTACAACAGCACAGAATCAGACTCAGAAAAAAAAACTGAAAAGTCAGTGGCTTGGTTTTAGTGAAGATTCTCGTAGAGCCAAGCTAGCTGCTATAAGAAAAATACCTTCCTTCCTTTACATCTGGTCAAATTATGAATTATGCCAAAGGTACAAAGTTGTCCAGAGCATTGTAATAATATTTTTCCATTCTTTTAAAGAGTGAATCCTTTTTTTTTTTTTTTTTTTTTTTTTTTTTCCCTGCCTCTTTCTAGCTTGTTTCCTTCAAGGAAAAGCAAGGAAAATAGGTCAATAAGGAAAGTCGCTATGGGACTATGTCCCTTTGGGGGTATGGGGACAGGGTACCAGCGTTTGCCTCCTGCAGAAGATGAGCTAAGTTTAGGTCCTGCACCTCTTCACATATGTCCCATGTCATCCTGGACAAATAGCCTAGTCTGATCTTCCTGTAAATGGAAGATAAACATTCCTGGAGAAAGGAAGTTATAGGAGAAAAATGTGATGTGTTTGTAAGGTTTCAGCTAGTACAGTCACGGGACCCACGGATGCGCTCAGAATAAATTGTTGATTCTCAAAGTTGTGCTTTCTGATCTATGTGGGCGCAATCCCCAAATGAGTGAAACCTTCATGATGCAGCCAAATTGGAGGTACTTCTAAATAATAGAGAAAAAAAAGTATTTTCCAGCCTTCCTTTGCCATAATTAGAGTCTAAAATACAGCATGCAAAATTCACCACAGCTGAATTAACAGGAGAAGAGGCTGTTATATTTAAGCTATGCATTTTTCTGTAATTAAATGGGTTTCATAGAGGGAATGTTCCTTCTTGAGGAGAAAATCTCTTAATTGGCAGTTATGCAGGGTTAATGAACTACGAGAAGAAAAGAACAACAAAAAAATAAATCAAAAAAACCCTGAAGATACCAAATCCAAATACATATTGAGTGCCAGAACTCAGCAAATGCATTATCGGAGAGAGCTGCTTTAACCAAAAACTGGTTACATCAGACTAGCTCTGAGAGAAGGCATTTTGCAAAAGGAATGAAAGCAAAGAGTAGGGATACTCAGTATGAAAAGTCGACTATAAAATGAACGCTTCGGGGAGAGCCAATAATATTAAGGAGGCCATAAGTACCAAAACCTTAAATAAATAAAAGGAAGGGGGTGAGGATCTGGGAGAAGATGGTAGATCTGATTGTTTTCTTTTTTAAAGTGCTACTGTGGGGAAATTGGAACAATCTCAGTTTGTGTTATTTCTGCATTTGTGAGGTTGTTCACTTAACCTGTGCAATGACCTGGAATACTCAATGCCACTGAGACAGAAAGAGTAACTGAGAGACTTGTGATTTCAAGGAAGAATTTTATTGAACAGCAGCAGATTTACTTTACACTTCAGCAGTAAGTGATAAGAGGAATTATTCAACATGCTTTCTTATTCGGGCCCTGGGAGGTGGTGTAAATTCGGAGGGCACAGAACATAGTGCCTCAAATCATGAAAGTGGAATCTATTTTAAAATTAAGATGAGAAATGCCATGTTTCATAGATGTTGTTTAAGTTTCTCTCTCATTCCTCTGAACTTAAAGTTTTTAAGTCACGGTAATGCTGTTTGACAAGACGTTTCGACAAGAACAGAATGCTGAAGTGATTAAGAGAAGAAATCTGAAATTTACTTAGAAATTTCAGAGGGCAATGGTTTTGGCAATATACATAAACACTTGTTATGATGTGTCAGTCTGTATTAGACCCTGCTTTTCCTATCTTTCCATGGGCAGATGTTGCTTTTTTCAGTTTATAGGTTTGTTAAGGATTTTGTTCTGCCTTTCTGGCACCCTCAGGCTTTCTATCTACCCAAACAAAAAATGCATGTCATATAGGATTCACCTTTTCCCATTAGATTAGATACTGCTGGGTGGTCAGCTGGAAGCCTTTTTCCCTTTTTTTTTTTTTTTTTTTTTTTTTTTTGGTGGGGGGTGGGAATAGGAAGGTGAATAGACCGTTACTTATTGAAGTTTTGACTTCATAGCTCATACTCATCGGAGAAACAAACAGCACAGTTATAACTGGATAATCTGTTGGTGATAAATAAAAAGGCTGATTTGAAACGACAATACACACCCTAAACTGCTGTCTATGTGCTAGGTAGTCTCCAGGTGACATTGTGTCCATCTGATTCATAGCAGTTAGTGCTGTGTGTAGCTGTGTGCATGTGGGAGATATTTTGAGACAAGTCTTAAAATTCAAATCACCTTTCTGCAATTCAGTAGTGAATTCACACACATGGGTAGTGCTTTTGATTTTCACTCAGAGCTGAAGCATGACAAAAACTTTCTTTGTTAAAGAATAATGACATACCATAGTTAATAGAGCTTCAGTAAGACACTAAAATATCACCACGATCTAGTCAATATACCTCCTAACGGGAAGAAATCAGGTAATGTTTTTGGCAAATCTGTTTTAGACTGTGTGCAGACATTACTGGTGATATTTGAGAGCATATAGGCTGTAGATTGTTTAGTGAAATCTTGGCTCAAATACTCACCTCGTTCACCAGGCTCCAGTGAGCCTTCTGCATGCATATGAACTTTTATAGGATGTGTGTGATCAGTTATATCAAATGTGTACCTTCCGATCTGTGTGAATTGTTAACATAGTGATTGAACCTGCTTGAGCAGCCTTAATATCTTTTGGTGTTTCCTAAAGATGTGTCTTCAGATTTTTAGGAAGAGAAAACTTTAAAGGGTGATATTTTTCATTCTTTGACTATTAAGTAGTCGACTATTAAGTAGGTTACACACTTTTATTAATGCAGTATTGCAATGCCAGTGCTAATAAGACATTTTATCTGGCATTGCCACCTGTATCTTTCTTATGTAAGAAATCCTGTGAATGCTGTGCTGTCTAGCTATCTTTGGCTTTATATCCAAACTAAGGAAATAAGGATGGTATGTGTTAATTGTGTCCTTCCTATTCATCTGCCTTCCTCCCTTTCTTTCTAGTTTCTGAAAGGGCAAAGATACACATATTTTGTTAACCCAGAAATGCATCGTGTTTTGAATACATATAAAAACATGGACGTATCTGGTGTAGAAATGAACAATTCTATAAGAGACAGAGTAGTTTGGTGTTTTTTTTCTTTTTGTTGTTTAATCTCTATGTGGCCTGTGTGCTTCTTTCCCAGCTTTTTATCTGCAGAAGAATTAGCTAACATAGGAGAAACAAGTGCCAGGGTATGAGCAGAGCTTTTTGTAGCTGGGGGAGTCAAATGTGAAGCATAGAAGGCAGCACAGAACAACACAGTAACGTGCTGTGACTCAGTGCCTATCTGTTCATAATTACCTCTGAGAAATGGCTCTTAGTATGAATTAAACAATACTTTTAAAATGTTTTATTATATTTAGTTCTCTGTAGTGCATAATTCTGTCAAAGGTTAATTGGTTTGGGTAATGCTAGAAACTACAGTCCTTGATACATCTACTAGTCTGAGTTAGCACAAGAGTTGAAAGATATTCCTACCAATTTTGCTAAGTATCTAATAGCTAACTTGAATGTCTCAACCATCAAAAGAAGTAAGGAATAACTGAGTTTAATCAGGAATCTATCTAGAACAGAGCTGGACGGTGGAACCAAACTAGGTCGGATAGTTTCATTACGCAGCTTTTCATCCACTGGGGACAGAGCTGTTACCAAAGTAGTTCTGCTAAGAACAAAGTCCCCAACTTCAAAAACTTGGAAACACAGCAGAAAAGAAGTATTCTTTCATCCAGGTCATGCATTTTACATTTTCCCTATTTAATAAGCTAAAGCCTGGAGATGTAAAATTTGGTGTTCGTTTTAGGCAAGTCTTTGGAGTTGCTGCAGGTCTTAAAAATAAGACGGTTTGGGATTTTTTTTATTATTTTTTTCTTTAACACAGTTTTAGATTTAAAGGTTGTGCTTCCAGATCCCCACTGAAAGCCAAGAGAAACTCTGATCATAGACACTTAAATGTTGGCATGAATGGTTTCTGAGGGAGAAGAGTGGGCATTCTCTTGTGGAACACAGAACTGAATGCCCAAGGAGAACATTCAGGGGACAGGCTTTTTTTTCCCTCCCATTCTTTTTTTTTTTTTTTTCTCCTCCAGGAAAACTCAGCTCACTAGCCTCTGAATTTTAAAACCTGCAGATAAAATTTAATAATGTGTTTGTGGGGAATACACTGGCATGCTCTCCTATTCACTCATCTGATATGCCTGACATCAGAGTACTGGCAGGTGCCTCTGCTTTCAGAACCCTTCTAAATTAAGACAATAATTCTGTTTTGTTTTTTTTCTTCAAGAGTCCTCAGCTGCTCACTGCTGTCTGCACTACTTTAGCTTAAGGCAGTGGTTTTGACCTGTTTACTTTCACCATAATGCTTAAATCCCATACTGTAATGCAACTTTAAGCTACTGCAGTAGGTGGTTGACTAGCTCAAAATTTGAAACCCGATTCTTCTAATGGCTGAGCAATTTCAAATTTGATCTCTGAGCAAGGGTGAGATTGGGAATAGGACTGTGGGCAGTTCATTGAGAGTGGTGACTTTACTGGATGCTTTGTAAATATTGTGTACCTTTGGGTTCTTTCATCCCAAACGTTAATGCTAACAAGATTGCACTTGCCTTGTATTGCAAGGGAGTAGCTGTTCCTTGCAGAGATGCTTGCACTTCTCTGCCAGTGAACGTATTCTTTCAAAACTGAATGAAGGTAGGAATCCAGAGACACTAAGTACAACACGCAGTACTCATTCAAGTACTGAGATAGCATCAGAACAAAGATAAAGATTTCCAGCTCTGCCCAGGCATGAATGCCACTATTAAAGGAAAAGTGTCCAAGTGTGACTGCCTTTGATCCAAGGTTGGTGCTGATCTGGTGGAACTGACAGCCATTCAATGAAAGCAATCATGTTTGATTCTGTGTGGCTATTGCCTAGCTACTTTTATCTTAAAGTAATTTAGAAAAGAATTATATGAGTAACAAGTATGCATTTAACACTGGTTAACACCACCTCAAAGGCAGGTGTCAGTGCTTGTATCTACAAGTTCAAAAGGAAGTTTGAGCAGGCACTGCGCGTGTGAATGCCATATAAAATTTCCTTATATAAACCGGGAATTAAAGCTTCATGATATTTAGGCTTTCGTTTACTTTTGGAGTTGTTTGTTTGCTCTGATCTGAAGAACCATGTCTTTTCAATCAGGAAGGGCCATGTGCATTGAATCGATTTTCTGCTCTGAATGGGGTGTCTGTTCCCAGTGGCTCGTAGGTAAAAAGTCACCTGCCGCAACTGATGCGATACCTGCATCTAGTTCTATGCTGCCTGCAGACCTTCGCTTCACTGCACCCCTAGGCAGTAATTTTATGGTGAAAAGGACTTAACTTGGTAGGACAAAACGTGCTAATCTCCTCTGAACCAGAGGAATTACTTTATTTTCACTATTCACATGCCATCATAATGATCTAGTGCTTTCCGTTCATAAACGAGAACAGTAGCCTTGCCTCTGACCTCCATTAATGTATATCATAAAGGCTGCCTTCATAATATGCTTCTCAGGAAGACCTCATTCCTTTGTAAGCTGTTCTTTGGTGACAGTTCAGGTGAAAGTTATATATTTCTGCAAAACTTATCAAATGCATGTGATAACCCCACTGTCAGAGGCTATGTGAGCCATGATCGACCACATGTTGGGTAGTCCATTTATTACTATATAAGCACTTTAAAATAACACTGGTTTAAAAAAAAAAAAAAAAAGTTGGATGCAGTCAAACTAGTTTGGAGCCTGCTGTAATAGGTAAAATTTGCAGCTATCAGAACTGGGAATTGAAGGAGATGCAGCTTTGAATGTAACTGGTACAGGATCAAGGTGTTTGGGTGTCGGCAGTATCTTGCGTGAGGTACGGCTCCATCCCTGAGTCCCTGAGAAGAGGGCAAAATCAGAAAAATGCTGTTTGCACAGAGTGCCCTATGACTGCACAGATTTGAAGTGATGGACACAGCTTGCTTCTACTTCCAGCGGCATAATTTTACAGCCATTTGCGTAGAATTTAATCTTGTAGAACTTTATGGAACTGTGAAACAAGTAGTGAGTAGGTACTGAACAGCACCTGACATGCAGTGCGAACACAAAATACCTACATACGTTCAAAAGTAGGGACCTGAATTTTCCATTCAGCTGTCAGCAGCTTGTTCGAGAGTGGCCATAGCTAACAAAGTTCTTCATGAAATGTGTCCTGGGTTCCTATTGTTGCTATTTTAGTTTTTTTCATGGATGTGATGTCAGTTAATCCTAGCTTTATATAGCCTTCGGAAAATTACTTCATAAGCTATTTTTGAGTTTTCCCTCATTTTTTTTTGTAATATGAGAAATATATTTTCTTTCACATAAATGTTGTGAAATAAATTTTTTAATACAGCAGTTAAAAAGATTTAAAAAAATAAATGCTTCCATCTTATCCTGAGATAATTTATTTTATGAGAACAGAAGAAAGTGATAGAAGTAATGAATCAGAGGTTATATTGATCACACTGTCACTGTGATGATCTATTAAAATCTAGGATGTTTTATCATTCTATTAAACTGAAATCAAAATCTATACATAGCTAAGGATATAGTTATTAAACATTGTGCTAATAATACTCATGGAGCTGAACAGGACATGTGCCCAAGGTCATAGAACCATGGAGCAGTCAAAGCTGAAACTCATGGAGATGTTGAGTCCAACTTCTGTACTCAAAGAGGGTTGCCTGGAGCAGGTTGCTCAGGGCTGTGTCCAGCTGGGTTTTGAATATATGCAAGGATGGAGGCTCCACAACCTCTCTGGGTGACCCGTTCCAAAGTTTGGCTGCCCTAACAGGGATTGGGGGGGACATTCCTGCATTTTAAGTTCATGTATTTAAGATCATGTCCATTGCCTTCCATCCCATCACTGGCAGGAAACAGCCACAGCCACAGAGACCACGGTGGTACAGCTCAGGACCCTGAGAGTCTTCAAGATTACTGAGGATGGCATTTGCATCTTTGCTGCTGCATTTTCCTCATTCCACTTACTTAATCCATTGTTTTCTCCAGACAGTTCTAGTCAGACTAGTTACACTTGATGGTCCATGCTGTCAATATTAGGTATCAAGACGCTAGTAATAGTAACTTTTTCACTAAACTCGGCACTTCTTGGAAAAGATTTTCTATTGTGAAAGAAGTACTGGGCATGGAAAATCCTGCTTTGGTAAGCCGGAATGAAGTTACTGTGGAGTAAATCTTATTTAATGCTTTGAAACGTAAGAGCACATTCCTATTTTGATACATATGGACAATAAATCGGGTCTCATGAAGCTGCTCTCTGTCTAAGAATAGAAAAGTATAAAGAGAAACAAAATGAATTCATATTGTGTGTAGTTTTAAGTGTTAGCTCTTTCTGATATCCAGGATTTTTTTTCCTTTAGAGTATAATGACTTTTCACAATTTCATAATAGTGAGTTATTATTCTAGAAGGCCAGCAATATTACTTATAACTTATGAGGCACTGAGCTGTTCTGTTCTTCCCATTCATATGCCCACTTCGACCTTTGACCCAGAAAATCTGGGGCAAGAGCACTGTCAGTCTGTATCTGGAGTGCAGGTGTTTTTAAATTATTGCCAGTATAAGCAGCATTTTTTGCTTAACTGTGCTAAAATACTTGTTGTTCATCTAAATATGAAATTTCCTCTTTATTAAAGCTCTTAGATGACTTTTGTCTTGGTCATCTCCAAGCTTGCTAGCAGCCCTGGTGGTCTCAGCAGCGTGTACTGCTCTTGCATGGAGGGGAGCTCCTGGTCCTGGGCTGCTGTCAGGCTCGGGTCAGCACTCGATTACATTAGCTTGATTTCAAGAATGTCAGAAATTGGAATTTGTACCTGTGGTAGTCTACCGATGATGCAATGTTTCCATCCTTAAGAACAGGAATCAAGTGCAGTGATGGTTTTTCAAAAGGAGCAATCTCGGTCTAACTCATCACTTGTTGAAATTGGTCAAGAAAAAAAAAAAATAAAAAGATATTTGAGTAGGTGGTGTGGACTGCCTTACAAATAATATTTAGAAGCCTCTCAAAATAAGGTGCTCAGTAGTTTAAAGTTACAAATGCTCGGATGACAATGTCATGGTAACCAAGCCCGCTGTGATATCCTGCTTGCTGAGAGCTTTGTAGATTTTTTTCTCTTGGGCTCAGCTTTATATAGTTAATGTACAAAGCAGAACACAAAAGAAAAGATTTCACAAAATTAACATCTCTTATTAACACAAGGGTAGGGATGTGTTGTCCTCCATGGCATCATCTGCTTCTGACATTCAAGCAGTTCTAATTACTTTAATGACTCCCATAGGTCCCCTCTGTAACTGCTGGATGATGCCTGAGGAGACTCTTCATAGGCAAGAGAAAAAAGCCAGAGAGCAACCAGAGAAAGAAATACTCTCTTGCACGCCAAAAAAAGAAATGGTTTCGCTGAAAGGCCAGATACTTTATTCTCTTTGGACGATCACACCTTCTTGTTCTGCTTCACGGGAATGTTTGTATCTGAATTACTTTGGGTTTGAGAGTCAATGCAAACTCTCTGCTATCTTCTGTTCATTTCTTTTATTTTTCCCTTTTTTAGGTAAGCCTAATTTGATCAGGATGCTTTTTTGGTGGAGTTAGGCTGTAAAGTTTTCCTGTCAAACTACATAAAACGTCTTAATAGTTAGTAGTCCCCATTTTTCATCCCGTTTTTATGTGGTGACCTACAAACACCTGAGATGATTTGATCATTCCATCTGGTGGGAGAAGATTGGCATGTTTTCTTGGGATCACAGATACCGAGTTTTAACTTTTCTTGTTTTTCGTAATCTTAGACAGTGCTCACTTTCTTGAGATGCACTTCCATAATGGAATTGTACATTATTATTGGTGTTCTTTGATACAAAAGAAATTCAATACCTCCGGGGCTATAAATATCATTGATTCACTCTAAACAGAGAAAGATACTGCAATATTTTTTAGATTATTAAGACTTTTCCATTTATTCTCTGATGGAAGAGTTATGAATTTAGTAATCATTATGCCCTAGGTGACTTAGGTTAAGCAATCAAAACCTCTCTTTAAAACATAATTATGATTGTTTCCAACACTTAATTCTTTTTGTTTTCTTTTCCAAAATATTATTTTTTAATGCCTTGAGCATTTTTTATTTACTGCTTCCAAAGAACTACTTCTGCAGCTTGTGTTACAATAGAGAAAAGTCTTGGTGGCTCTGCAGCAGATTATATTTCTTACCTGTAAAGCTTTTGAGGAATTATTGAGCGCTTCAAGATGTCATGGTAGGAACCCAAGCTTGCAATAAATGTGTGGATTTCTTTGTCCCTCCTGAATGAGTAAGATAAAGCCAAGTCTTTTCCTTGGGGATTTCAGTTTCTTGACCAGTTTGCTTTAAAAAAGAGGGGTAAAATTGGTGGGAGGGAGGGGAAGATAAACTAGCTTCTGAGATATGCTAGAATGACTTGTATACAATTGGACAGTTTTGCTGTGAAGTGATATAAAAACGTGAGTCAGAAATCCAACTGAAGTTCATCTGGGTTTTTTAATTTCAGTCAATAATATATATATTGAGATATATTAAGGAAAGCTTTGTATATGCATGCACTCGCATTCTGTGCAAAATTTAATTTCTGAATATCAAGTGCACTTTTTGTTTGGTTATTTGTTTTTGTTGTTCTTATATTAATCTACACTTCTACAAATTGTCACGGAAGCGGGAGATCTGCACTGCGTGTGCTTTTTCTCATACTGCTGGAGGGGAATGTTTAAAGTCAAGTGCACAGGGGTAACATGCTGGTACCTTTTAAGTCACTGGCATGGTTCCTTTTGAATTTTATGGAGACAGAGGTGCAAATACAAAGAAACCTGTTCAGAGTTCATGACTCCAAATATCCTGCTGTCCACCACTCTTGTATCCAAAGCAGGTACAACATGAGTCCTGCTATTTTTTATTTAATTTCTTAAACTAGTGCTTTTGAAGACTGTGAGCAGCTGAGAGCCGTACATGAGGCAGTGGCTTTACAGCCAAATAGTCTTACGTGTGGATATCAGATGTGTAGTAAACAAAAGTAACAGTTGTGAGATGCATTGCTATTAAACCACTAGCCTTGTTTGCTTTAGCAAGTTCCAGAAAGTTGAAGAATTTCTGTGGTGGGCATGAAGCACAAGTTAAAATATAAACTATAAAATAGCGTGTGGATATTGACACTCAGGAGAAAAGCAGCCTTAAAGCTAAAATCCAGGAGGCTGTGCTCTCGAGTGGGCACATTCACACTGGGGTTTAATGTACTGCAACTCCTGTGCTTTGACTTCACACGATTAGTTGATTTGCCTCAACTTTCCTGAATGTCCTTAAGTTGATGTGGCCTTTGGTCCTGCCCTCTGCACTGCCTTCAAACTTAAAGCACCATCTTTCTGTAGGCAGGCCTCATTCTACAGATACGGTGCAACGTCCCCCTTACATGTCAGTCATTTAATTAACCTTTCAAATTGTCTCTTCAGTACCAGTTTGAAAGGGCAAAGTCCCATGGCCTGTTTTAATATTTAAAATGAGAAACCGATGTTCATCACTGACGCTTCATTTCCTGTAGAATGATGTGCCTCGGAGCCTTTTTATCTGCTGGACCTGATACGCATGATGATGCCTCTGCTACATTAATACACACTTCTCAGCAGCACTCTTCCCAGTTTAGGCTGATTAGGTTAAAAGAAGATCATCCAGAATGTGATGATGATTCAACATTTATGTTTTTTATCCACTGCAGGCTAAATATATTCTCAGCAGGATATTTGGGGGTAAGGAGGGACAGTGAAAATGCTCTTCTCTGTTGTATTTCTAATAGGTTTAGTAATGCTCAGTAGAAACGTATCTTCAGTTTTCTTGGTACAGACATTTATAACAGAGTACTCTATGCTATAAAGGCAATTAATTGCCTGTCTGTGCTTACTGTATGTCAGAATCTGCTGTTTAATTGTGAGTATGAAACTCTGGCTGCACAAAGGATCAATTCTTGATTTCCTAAGATATTTAATAAAAGACTGTGTTATGAATAAGAAAATAAGCCTAGAGTCAAGATGAGCATTTTATTTCCTACTTTCGAGTAATTGTCAAAGTTATGAAAATATTTATGCAGAAACTAGTGTTTTAGTTGTCTGATTATATTAAAAAATCTGAACCTGTAGAATTTAGCAGCAGAGAATGAGTATTTTTCTACAATATCTAGTAGCTTCAGACACATTTTCCAATTAATCCAGGAGAAAACATGAGATACTGACACTGTCTCAAAACAGGCATCTAATTTCAGAGTCTGTTGGGAACCTAAGTTCTTTAGACAGTCTACAAAGTTTCCAGAGAACTGACTCACCTTTTAGAGGCTGCAGCAGCTGAGTGGAAGCTTGGGTTCATGTCTATGCCTCTAAACTTCACACCCAGTGAAATGGTGTGAATACACTTCTGCGTATCTAAGTCCACTTCTTTGGACTTTTTGTCCTTTGGACTTTCTGTCCATATGGAAGTATAAATGGTTATTAATAGTCTTTTAGCTGATTGTTGGAGATGAAATAAACATTGTTCTTGAATATGATAGTTATATCTGAAAAAAAAGATTTGATAAATTATGTTCTCTTTTATAAAACTGAAGGCTACGTTATAATGGGATTTTGCAGGAAATCTGCAAGTGGTACACTACGAATTAATTTGCTTCTAGGCTCGAGGATAGAGCAGTTTCAAAATCATTAATAAGCACTGAGGAAGAAAATTTGATTTGTAAGTGCTTTATGATCTAATTTTAAAGTAGGATGGAATCCTTTATTCTTTTGAGTTGTGCTGTTGCTGTTGATAGAAATCTGTCTACAGTTAGCTATCGTAGAGCTACGACATAATGGAATTGGTTTGACCCAGAGCAACATGAGTCAACTGCAGAGTAAACTGGCTGAAGTTACTGAAAAGTGCTCAGCAATGTTCGTGATTTCCCAGAAAAGAAAATGTATATGTTTATCCAATTAAAGCTCCAGAAATAAATAAGCACTTTAGGCACAATCTAATTATCCAGTTGGGATTTGGCCAAGATACTGGCAGTTGACAGCCCTTGAGTTAGAGGTGTCACAGGAGATTTAAAGCAGTGTGTGACGAGTTTGGGTCTGCATCTCAGCTGTGGGGTGTAGGGCAGTACTGACTCTGCCCACAGTTATGACCTTCTTCTTTATCCCTTTCCTTAATTAGCGTGCCCTGAAATAGCATGAAACACAATTAAAATAATCTTGAATTATGATATTGTTTTAAGTGCCACTAACAGCACTGTTTGAGACAATGAGATTGATTAGTATCTAATTTTTCTGGTTTAAGCCATTTTTAAGCCTGTTGCATCATAGCCTGTTTATATATAAAGTAACTCTTGAGGAGGTATCGCAGCATTTTGGGTTCTTCATCTTCAAATCTTTGAGGAAAGATGTTTTTTGAGCTTCTGTTGGGGCAGTCTCTGCAGTAGAAAGCCTTATTTTTAAGAAATAATAGCAGATATCTATGCTAATACTGTCGTCTTTGCAAATGTTTTTTTCACAGATTAGCTCTTTGCAGTTATAACTGTCTTCCAAAGAGCAGTTCAACTACAGAGGATAAACTAGCAAGATTCATTTTTAATGTGATAACTTTTGGCAAGAGTTTTATTCTTCAGCAGTGAAGTGAGCACCTGTGGACTCAGGGGGATGCGTATCTCAGCAATACAGTTTTAAAATTTCATTCTCCCCCTCCACACTGAAAAACAGTATAGGAAGGGTTGGTTTAATTCTAAGGATTATATTTTGAGGGGGGAGTTTCATGATGAATGACTTCCACACTTCCCATTTTCTTTTTTCTTTCTTGCTGTTCGGTTTAGCTGGTGTGCACTTGGGTCTACTTGGGCACACTTTTGAATGGTTGTGTTGATAACAACCACAAATGCCTGGAGATGAATTTATATGCAGTGGTCACCAAATATAATTCTGACTTCTCTGAATACTGATACACTTTCAAAATGAGTTTGGCATATCCTTTCCAAGCCTTTTTACTTGACAGCTGTTAATGGCTTGAAGTTTTGGATGCACAATCTGATCTGCATTTTTAAGTCTTGGCAAATGAGACAAAAGCCAGTGTCCTGCCTACTCCCAGCACTGTTGTATGCCCTGTGGCTTGATTGTTAATGCAAACATTTAATTGCTCGACTTGCTTTTTGGATGCCATGTTTCTATTTGATACCTGTTTGATTGAGAAGAATCCTGATCACATCACTGTATACACCTTGTATTAAAAGTATTTATGCTGTAGGAATCAAGGTTCAAAAGGTCCCAGTGGGGCACTTGTAAAACTAGATGAGGTTGCTGTAATCCCAGACAACACAGACATTTATTGCTTTGAGCACAAAGCTGCATGTTTTTGACCATGTGCTGTGGAACCTCGCTTGGCATTAATCTCTGATAGATG